>NC_056731.1:789366976-789566976 GCF_019279795.1 Protopterus annectens | reverse complement strand
ATGTACCTACAATATCATTTTGTCTTTCCATACCATTGGCCAAGTTACGATGACAAAGTAACTGTCGTAAATTTCTCTTATTTTTTAAATATAAACCTGGGTTCAATTCCAACGTGTTTCTTGACATTCTCGTCAAGCATTAAGACCCCCCAATGTTTCTTGAAAATGTTCATGATGGAAGATACATCAGATGTATAATGAACAGAAATTCTCACTGGTGATGAATCATCGCCATCAGACACAGAGTTGCCAATAGATAGCTCCGGTTGTTCAGAAAAATATGGACATGCAGAAGAGGTCCTAAGTAAACTCACCTCATGCATAGCCTCTTGAATCTCAGTGGATCCATAACCCCTCATCAATAGTCTATTAGTCAAACTCTCCAATTCTTGTTGATAGCCAATAGTTAGTGGATTAAGTCTAGATGCTCGTATAACCTGACTTTTGACCATGCTCCTAAACACATGCCTCGGGTGCATGCTGGTTCTATGCAATAAAGAATTGCAAGAGCATGCCTTTCTATGTATACCTGTATTCACCAGGCCATTGTGAAACCATTATATTAACATCTAAGAAAGAAATATCGGTTCTCGAATAGTTCATAGTGAACTTCAGAAAACTAGATGTAGTGTTGATTTCTTCATAGAAATCTAATAAACTACGCTCGTTGTTGGTCCAGATCAGAAACAAATCATCTACAAATCTGGATAATATCCTACAGAACTTTTAAACCCATCCATATTAAATAGCACTTGTTCTTCCCAACATGCCATGACGATGTTAGCGTAACTATTCGCACACGGCATACCCATAGCTACACCATCTCTCTGCGAATAAACATTGTCGTGGAATATAAAGACATTGTTTTCAAGAACTGTTTCTAAAAATAAACACAACATGTCGATCTGTTTCAAAGATAAATTACTATAAGAACTCAAAAAGTTCAACACTAACGTAACACCTACGTCATTGGGTATTACAGTGAATAAGCTAGTAACATCAAGTGTTACAAAATAAAAAGGGTCATCCTGAGGTAAAGGTTTTAAATAATCATAAAACTCAATCAAAAACTGTTTACTATCTCTAAGGATCTGCGGTCTCGCATCAACTAGGGGTCTCAAAAAATATTCAATAACGATCGATAAGGGTTCAGTAACCCAATTTCTCCCTGAGACAATAGGTCTCATAGGAGGGTTGATAGCATCTTTATGGATCTTCGGCAGGCCATTAATAATGGGTATCAAAGGATATTTAACCTTCAAAAAACAAAACATATCAAAATCAATGTTCTCACTAAGAAGTAAGTCATCTAGCATATTGTAAACATTTATGACCTTACTATCCACTTCATCAAAAGTTATTTTACAATAAAACTGTTCATCAGTAAGTAACAGAGACATACGATCTAAATAGTTACTAGTGTCTAGGACCACCAGCATTCCACCTTTATCGGCTGGTCTTATGATAAGTGAGTTATCTGTTTTTAAAAATTTTAAAGCTAGCCTTTGATTATAATTTAAATTCCATTTACGGTTCTTATTACAAACTGTAGAACCAGGTAAATGTAGGGCATGCAAATCTTCTTCTACTAGTTTATTAAAAATATCTAGGTGAGGATTAAGCACAGGAACAAACACACTAGGTGCTTTAAAAGCTGAGTTACGAGCATGCTCAGAAATAAAATGTTCAGAATTATTAAAATCAATTCTCAACTGAACATTACGAGCAAACAGTTTAGTATCAATGACAGTGTCTGATAAAAAACTGTTACAACTAGGTATGAAAGATAAACCTTTCTCTAATACTTGAATTTCATAAGCTGATAAATTTCTACTTGAAAGATTATAAACTAGGGATTCTCGATTCTCTCCCATATACATTTTAACGTTGGTCCTGAATGTTCCCTACCAGAACCTTTCCTTTTCTGTCTCCCTCAACTGTATGACCTCTGTCGCTTCGCTGAATGTGGCAGTACAATATATATGTGTGTGTGTGTGTATGTATATATATATATATATATATATATATATATATATATATGTGTGTGTGTGTATGTGTGTGTGTGTGTATATAGATATATATATATATATATATATATATATATATATATATATATATATATATATATATATATATGTGTGTGTGTGTGTGTATGTTTGGCTAATATCACCAACATGGGGTCACTATGTTCCACACCAGAGGTATACCCCTCATTGGTAAGATCAGACCATAAACTAATCTCACTGGACATCCATATTCCATCCCCAACCCTAGCCAAGGAAACCACGGTGAAGAACTTCTCAAAAGCAAACTTCACACTTCTCAAAACCGAGGTGGAATCCTTCAAAGCCCCTGGGCCAGTCGAAAATACAGCCCAAAATGCAGAATCCTTTACAAAAGCATTCTATGGACACCTACAGGAATGCATGGAGCATGCTATCCCAAATAAAACAAAGACTCACTCCTCCAAAGACAGGAGACCTGTCTGGTAGACCCCGGCCATAAATAAGCTATACAACAGAAGGAGACAGCTACTACATCATAGAGCAAAATCCCAAAAAGGAAAGGTGTCTCTGATCAGTACTAGCAAAAAACTACGATCCCTCATAAAATCATCTAAGGCCAGCTTCGAAATAAAAATTGCACAAGACACTAAAGATAATCACAAGGCCTTCTTTAGTTATTGCAGAAACTTGGGAGGCAACTCCCAGATATGCTCTTCACACTTCTCAAAACCGAGGTGGAATCCTTCAAAGCCCCTGGGCCAGTCGAAAATACAGCCCAAAATGCAGAATCCTTTACAAAAGCATTCTATGGACACCTACAGGAATGCATGGAGCATGCTATCCCAAATAAAACAAAGACTCACTCCTCCAAAGACAGGAGACCTGTCTGGTAGACCCCGGCCATAAATAAGCTATACAACAGAAGGAGAAAGCTACTACATGATAGAGCAAAATCCCAAAAAGGAAAGGTGTCTCTGATCAGTACTAGCAAAAAACTACGATCCCTCATAAAATCATCTAAGGCCAGCTTCGAAAGAAAAATTGCACAAGACACTAAAGATAATTACAAGGCCTTCTTTAATTATTGCAGAAACTTGGGAGGCAACTCCCAGATATGCTCTGAGTTAGTGCAAAATGACAAAAAATACACTGAACCCACAGACATTGCCAACATCCTGGCAGAAAGGTTCAGTGCAAACTCCCCCCCTTCCCCCCAAAAGAGCAAATGTCTGTCCCAACAGAGTGTAGCCTCCCTGAGATCACAGATGCACAGGTTAGAGCTGCCCTCTCCAAAGCAAAAAACACAGCATCAATGGGACCAGACGGTGTTCCGAGCTGCGTCTTACACGAGCTCCAAGATGAACTAAACCCTCATATAAAGTCACTGTTCAATCTCAGCCTTACTACAGGATATGTACCCAAGGAATGGCGTACAGCAACAATGGTCCCAATCCACAAAGGTGGTGCCACAACAGACCACGGAAACTATCGCCCTATAAGCCTGACTAGCCTGGTCTGCAAAACTATGGAGTGTATCATCATGGAAATCATAAACAAAGACATTGGGAACCTCCAGACACTGGATCCTACCCAATTCGGCTTTGTTAAGGGCAGGTCTTGCCTCTTGAACCTGGTTGACTTCTTTGAAACAGTTACCAAAGCCATAGATGAAGGGAAGGTAGACCACACAGCCTACCTGGACCTCACAAAAGCCTTCGACACAATACCCCACTCAGGCATTATAAATAAGCTCACCAGCTTAAATATAAACCCCTATGTCACAAGATGGGTTGCAAACTGGCTCAGGGATAGAACCCACATGGTCAGAATAGCAGGTGCTATGTCCGACTCTGAACCAGTTACAAGTGGTGTCCCACAAGGCTCAGTCCTGGGATCTCTCTTGTTCAGTATATATATGTATAGATGACTGCAAACTTGGTGCCATAATCGACACTCTGGCTGACACAAGCATCCTCCAAAATGGTCTCACAGAGATGGATAACTGGTGCCAGAGCCATGGCCTAAAGCTAAATGCCAAAAAGTGCATAGTCATCCCCTTTGGGAAAAACAAAGTGCCCACAAATTACCACATAGCTGGTAATCCATTATGTACGGAAGAAGTAATTAGGGACTTGGGGACCCAAGTAGATGGCAATCTGTCCTTTGACAATCACGTTGCCAAAGTGGTTAGAAAGACCTTCTATATAGCCCACCTTATCATGAAAGGATTCACATCTAGATCAAGAGAGGTCATTGTGCCCCTCTACTGATCACTTATCAGGCCCATAATTGAATACAATTCCCCATTTGTGATGTACCTTACCCGACACCTGCAGCAACTGGAAAGACCCCAAAAGTACCTCACCAAGATGATCAAGGGGCTCAAACAGATGCCCTATGCAGTTCGGCTAAAGAAACTCCAGCTCTACTCAGTTGCATACCACCTACTCAGAGGCGATCTGTGTCTGACGTATAAAGCCATGTCCAACCCAGAATTAATGGACATGCTTCACCTCAGGAAATCCAAATCCCTTAAAGCTATATGCTCCAGGGACTTGAACATCAGCACAGAAATAAATAGGACATGCTGGAAGGACAGATTCATATCCCAGAGGCTCCCCTCACTCTGGAACAAAATCCCAATCCATGTTAGGCAGAGCCCCTCACTCACCCTCTTCAAGAGAAATCTTGACGAGTAGATGTGAGATCGTAAGTTTACCCCTGGGATCTCTTCTGTGTCCCTGCTTGACAGAGGTACAGTAAACTAACTTAAAAGGGCTACCTTCTGTGACCTACTATACAGAGGCACAGTCAACTAATCTAAAAGGGTGGCGAAAGCCAAACACACTCTGGCTAGGCTTCTAAATGCCCTAGGGCAGATAGCCTAGTATCAACCTATGAACCTATATATATATATATATATATATATATATATATATATACACACATGGGTCTACTTCACTTCACCGACACGCCACAAAGCCGACACCCAAAACACCGAGACCAAAAGACCGACGATGCAGATGATCAACAAGGTGAAATCCCGATAGCCGAAACACTGACATGGGCAACGTGTGAGCGCGACTCGGTAAGTGTGCGATAGTGAGGGATTTAGGGTTAGGGAGCAGACAGGTAAGTGTGCGATAGTGAGGGATTTAGGGTTAGGGTGCGGGAAAGGTGAGTGTGCGGTAGTGTCGGACTTAGGGTTAGGGTGCGGGTAAGGTAAGTGTGTGATAGTGACGGACTATAGTTTTAGGGGCGGGTTAAGTGAGTTAGGGTTAGGGTGTGGGTAGGGTGAGTGTGCGATAGTGACGGACTTTATGTTTAAGGGTGGATTAATGAGTTAGGATTAGGGTGCAGGTAGGGTAAGTGTGCGATAGTCACGGACTTTAGGTTTAGGGGTGGGTTAAGTGAGTTAGGGTTAGGGTGAGGGTAGGGTAAGTGTGCGGTAGTGTCGGACCTTAGGGTTAGGGTTTCAGTTAAGGTTAGTGCATATATAGTTGCGTGTAATGTATAGTTTACGTTTTGTGTGTCGGTGTTTTGGGTGTCGGTGTTATGGTGTTCGGTTTTGTGAGTTGTCGGTATTGTGTGTTTTCGTTCTTTTGGTCTCAGTGTTTTGGGTGTCGGCTTTGTGGCATGTTGGTGAAGTGTAGACCCATATATATATATATATATATATATATATATATATGGATTTACTTTTCAATCCCAAAATACCAAAATGCTAAAACACATAATATCAAGATCAAAATAACAAAAATTCACTACTGCGAAAGTTTAGAAAATCGTACCTTAGAAGACTGAAGTACAGCTGTGTTTTTGTATAATGATATTAGTGTAGTACAGATCGGGAAGTCTACCTTTTCCCTCAGTGTAGTGTAATCTCGGAGTTTGTATATATAATCAGCAGGGGTGTGGAGGTGTGGGGGGTGCAGGGGGGGCTTGCCCTCCCACTTAAATGTTATTATTGTTGTTTTTTGTATGAGGAATTTATTTTAATTTTATATAATTGTATGTGTTCTGTATTTACTTTTCTATGTAAAATGAGTGTGTCTCTTTAAGATTTTGTAGTATGTAAATTGCAGTTATGGAGAGTTGCTTACGTGTTAATTTAGCTGTAGTGTCAGTATTTCCTGGTTTGCTACAGATGTTTGCAAGGTAAGGTGAATACTTTTTTGAGGTGGATTAATTTATTTTTTTGATACATTTGTAAGTGTTTGTAATGTTGAGCTTATCAGTGGGAAGGTAGATATAATTTTAGTTGTTAGTTGTTTGGATATGTTGTGGGTATGGTTTTGTATTTTTTTGTTTTAGTAGTGTTTTGGGTGTTGGTTGTGTGGAGTGATTTGTGCAAGGTTTTTTTCTATGTTGTGAGGTTCGATTTTATGAGGTTTGTTGTTTATTTTCATTGTTTGATTTTTCATTATTCTGGTCTTGGTATTATGCATTTCAACAATTTGGTATTTCGGGATTGAAAAGTAGATCCATATATATGAATATATATATATATGTATGTATTAGCAGTTAACATTGTCAAATGTTGTCAACAATATTAACTGCTGGTTCTTTACGCCGATTATTTGCTTTACTGAATGTTCAGCAACTTGAATGCCTGTGTTACAGAAAAAGGTAAGGTGATTTATGTGAGGTGTGTGTGTGTGTGTGTGTGTGTGTGTGTGTGTGTGTGTGTGTGTGTGTGTGTGTGTTTGTGTGTGTGTGAGTGTGTGCGTTCATGTGTTTTGTGTGTGTGTGTGTGTGTGTGTGTGTGTGTGTGTGTGTGTGTGTGTGTGTGTGTGTGTGTGTGTGTGTGTGTTCTATGTCTTAGTGTCTTCATCTGTGATACTGTTAGGGAAAGGAATTTTCTTAAGCTAATATATAGGGTGGGGGTTGATGCAAGGGCAGGGTTAGGGTTAGGGTTTGGGTTAGCAAAGATAAGTAAGGTGATTACCTACTTTATTATATGGCTCATGTGGTTATGAGTTAAATTTATAGAGAAAATTGTACAAACACTGGGCTATAAGGGCTTGCAGAGACATTTTCCATACAGACTTGCAACTATCCTTAAAGGATTTATATTCAGTGTCTACATGCCAGCACTAAGACTAATCCTTAATAAAAATAACTTGAATTGATTGCTGTTGTGATTTAGAAGTAAATTCTCCACTGGCGGTCATACTTTGGAGAAAACCACCTATTACTAATCCATCACTGGCTCCTTTTAAGCTTAAGAATGACTGCTCTAGAGTTCTGTTTAAGTAGTAATTGGCATTGATTCTACTATTCTGTATGTAGGACTCCAATAGGGTGGCAAGAAATCAGTATGATTTCTGCAGGATGTGGCAGTGATGCTTTGTATACTGGGAGGGTGGTAAGAAATCAGTATGATTTCTGTATGGTGTGGCAGTGATGGTTTGTATACTGGGAGGGTGGTAAGAAATCAGTATGATTTCTGTATGGTGTGGCAGTAATGCTTTGTATACTGGGAGGGTGGTAAGAAATCAGTATGATTTCTGTATGGTGTGGCAGTAATGCTCTGTATACTGGGAAAGCAGAAACACCTATGTAGTTTATTCATAGTCGTTTGTAGGAATCTGGAATTCTACTAAGACTTACGAGAGGGAAAGACAGCAAAATGATTAAGAGTGAGAGAATTAGAAAACATACTCTAATTTGGGTATTAATACATTTATGGTTACTATTTTCCTACTTAACTACTTAACATTTGAAATGATTCTTGCAGTGTTTGCATGTTATTTAAATGGGAACGGCGTGGCAAATAGGAAACCTAGGTATTTGCAGATTTCCATTTGTGAAATAAGTTTATTATCTGGGTCTGTGACTCTCAATTCTGGGGTTCCATTTAGTCCTTGTATTGTCCTAAATAGTATTGTAAGGGACATGTTAGGACTTCACTATGATTTTGTTGCTATAAAACCAGTGATACAATTTGTACAAGTCAGGATAAAGACTCTTCTGAGTGTGTACAGTGTTTTTCTTTTTTTGTGCTTTAAGAATTATTTTCTAATATGTATTTTATGTGATCTTTAAACCATATAAGCCAAGATCAAATAAATCTATTTATAGATAATATGAAGAACTTTAGCATAGTATTTACAATTTATGGTGTGAAATAGCTGGCATGGTTCATAGATTAGTACTAGATTGACTGTCCTTGTTTGGCCATTTCAGACCTAGCCAATTCCCCATGTGAGAATCAAACTCTGGACCTTGTGTTTGTAAGGTAAACACCTTAACCATTATGCCAACCTCCCACCCAGTGGATTAGTACTAGGCTAACTACCCTTGTGGCCCATTTTAAGCATATCCAATTACCCCATGTAAGAATCAAATCCTGCACCTTGTGTCTGTATGGCAAACACCTTAACCATTATGCCAGCCTCCCACTGGGTTTTGAACAGTTGCACAAGTGGTGTAATGCAGAGGTCTTCAATGTTCAGATCTGTTTGATATAACTTGTTATTCTACCATAATTAAAATTTTTCCAATAGTCTTCAGTCCTTCCATTCTAGTGAATGATGTACATAGTTTAATTCCTGGTGGTTGTAAGAGGTGAAAATAGGCTGTTTGAAAGATTTATATCTTGGCAGATTTCTGGTAATAGCGCTGAAAGAGAAAACTTGGTTCTTAGTTGCTACTGTTATGAACAGTAATATTTTACCATAAGTTAGTTGGATGTAAGTGAAAACTGTGTAACTGTAATCAGTTTGCTGTAGTAATGGTAGTTAAAGCTGGGGAAAGAAAATGAAAAAAGAGGATGGATATTTAATTGATTTTATTGGAGTAATTGAATCTTTCTGCTGTATGGCTGATGTTAATAAGGCTGTGACATCTCCAGAGGTCCTGCAAGAGGAATCAGATGTTATAGTAAACTCATAAGGTACTCTGGGAACAATTAATGCCAGCAACTGAGAAAGTGAGTGCTAAACTGGACTATTGCATTGCTTCAGCTAGGCAAAGAAATGTTAAGATGATGGAACGTTCCATGCCGGTAACACGTGAAGTTGTTACGACAGAATAAAAAGTAAAAAGAACAGAATGCTCATTCACTGATTATGATGAAGATAAGCTTAGTGGAATAATATCTGTGCTACTGAAATACCTGAAAAAGATAAAGTTCCCAGCTGATGCTTATATGCAAGAGAAATTGGTGGTTGGACAGGACTGTATGTAAGCAAAAAAAAAATGGAAGGGCTCATAGACCTTTCTCTGCAGGTCCAATACTAACTGCACGATAGCTGAGCCATGTAATTTAAAAATAATTATTGAGTCCATACTTGGAATAAGATGTTCGTGGCTTTTATGTGAGAACACAGATTAAAAAAGTTAAGTTTTATGGTCTACCTCCAGCTATAGTCTGAATTTACTGATTCTCAGGAAGCTTTGGCAGTGATATGAAAATATGAAGCAGTTCAGAGTGACATCAGAAATGGAGAATGCTAGTTGTTTCTCCACAAGAAACTCAAAATGGATACTTTAAATAAGGAAAGCATTCAGGAGATCTGTGGTTCAAGAGACATTTTCTTTCTTTAAAGTGCATTTTGTTCAATGGCAGATATCACCTCATAGCAAAGCAAGCTGGGTGATATACAAACCCGGATGTAAAATATTTGGACATTGTACTCATTGAGGAGGAGTTTTACATTTAAGTTGATGTTACTGTGTTATTTGTTGCTATGTCTTATTGCAAGAACTTTTTTTTCTAAAAGTAGTGGAAGTAAGTTTTGTCTGCTTTGAGATGGAAGAGCATTGTTAATATATCCTGCAAAATTTAGTTGGCAAACTGGAATGGTGCAGTCAATTGTATGTCATAGTTTGGCTCTTTCTAATGTGGGCATGGGTTTCAGGATGTTTATAGATTATTGCATTCAGACATAAATATATTTATCTGTAATCTCCTGCTGATGCACCTCTAAGGCATATGAGGTATTCTCAGGCCATGTTATGTTAGGGCTTAACCTAATCAATTATGCTCCAATATGTGCTTGAGGCACCTACTGTTAAATGATCAACAATGACCCTGTAAATAAAAATTCATGGCAGGACTTTTTAAATAATGATGCATGGTATGTAATTATTTGCTATACTGAAAATGGTACCGGGGTGTTCTAGCACCCTCATTTGTTTTGTTTCTTTGATATCTAAAGCAACAAGTCAAGATAATAACAGTGTGTATATTCTAAATAAATGTTTCCATACACTATATATTTCTGTTATTACATTGAATGGTTTATACATTATAGTGCATATTAATAAGACTGCATGTGTTAAACTATACTTCCAATTGAAGGACAGTGACCAGGGAAATGCAAGGAACACCAGTATTTTAGCTGTCAGTGGACACCTTTGCAGATAAGAATCTGTTTTCTAAACTGGGTAAAACAAATTCAGTTATTTTTAATACTTGTGTATTTAACATTACTGACTAGCTTTCTATATCCTGACAAGTACTTCCTTTTTTTTCTGATTACAGAACTTCAACTAACACTTCCCTATTTCTTCTGTCATGCTCAATTTGTACACCTTTTAAATTTGTAGTTTTTTGTAGTTAATTTCTAATATTTCTTCTGCAAATATATGCTAATGAATATTCTCATAGCTAATTGTTTTTTTTTTCTCTGTTATTAATGTATGCTTTTGGAGCTTTTCTCCCCGGGTCTCTGCTGAAAATGGACATATATCCAGTCGGACCAGCCCGGTCAACAAATGTAAAATAAATAAAGTAATAATAAAATAAAATGTTTTTTTCCAAGCTGTGGATTCAGGCAGTAATGTGGCTTTGTATAAATAGTTTGTGCTGTCGATATATAGCACTCAAAACTTTTCCGAGTCGACAAAGTGGGATTACTTTACCGTACACTTCAGGTTTACAGGAATTATAATAATTTTCTGGGGGCTACATATGTGCTACTCTATTTGGCAATTACTAATGGAAAATGGTTGAAGAGTTTTTTTTACATGAAAAGTTAATAGGTGAACTGATACATCTAAAATGAATAGGATGATAGGTTATTTGAGATTTACACCTGGATCATAGCACTGTAGGAATCCTATACATAGCCATAGGAATGTTATCTGGCACACTGGGCAGCTGGACAACCCCCCCATCCCAAAGCTCAAAGTTCACAACTCAAAAATAATGTTCTTTTGAAGATGAAGATCAGAACGAAGAAAGAAAAAAAGTCTGAACTGTAGCAAAGGACTTGGCTTCTCAAATGACTGCTAGTACTGGATTTGCTCCTCTTTCGCAACTGCCAATCATTCTTCCTATCAGTTTACACCCATGGCAGCTGCCCCCCCCCCCCCCCCATAGTTATGGCTCTGATACAACATATGCAGTCAGTTAAAGCAGTAAAGAATAATTTCTATATCTGATCACACTGTGTTAGAATGGTTTTTACATATTTAATTTCCTTAGGTTTGGAAAAACACTGGCATTGTCTGATAAGTTATTTACAGCAAGAGCTGTGTGTCAGTTGGTATAAGCAGCTGATAGAACCAAGTTAGCTAAAATGAAATAGGGTCAACAATCTCTGCAAAATGGAGTGAGACAATTTTAAGCAAGAAGCGAAGCAAGAGGAAAAGAATATATAAATAATTTATGGAAGACGAGCCAGAATATCTTATAAAATAAAAGAGATTAACTGACAGTGCCATAACATAAGATTTGTGAAGGGCAGTTGACACTAAGTAAGGAAATAGAAAGAGTGAAATATGATATCAAAAACATATTGGGAGAAAATATGAAGCATTGCAGGAATCGCTGAATGGCAAATATTTTTGCAACTCATCAGAACATTGGTAGAATTACCAGTTAGAATAACACAACACAGATCACAGAAGATTATAGCAGGTCACCCCTCAACCTTTTAATGCAAGAAATCTGGACAAAGCCAAAAATAATGGATGGACAAAGGCCCAAAAATAGGGGCGGATTTTAAATAGTGATCTTATCAGCTTAGAAAGTTGCTAGAATAATAAATTTTGTGTAGGCATGTATTTTCTGAGGGATATGAAGTCTGAAACTCAAAAGGCTGTCATTGTTTAGTGACTTCAGTTCTTAGTAATTTGTCATAAAACAATTTTATGAGGAACAGACCAAAAATATGAGGCAAAAATCTGGACAGTTGAGAAACCTGCAGACACAGTGATGAATCCAATAACTCAGGAAGGGTTAACAGGAGTATTGCAAGGGCTGTAGTTAGTGAAGGTGATTAGGAAACCCGCAGAGACAGTGAAGAATCTAATAACTCAGGACGAGTTAGTGGAGGTACTGCAAGAGCTGTAGTTAGTGAAGGTAATAGGAACCTGCAGAGACAGTGAAGAATCGAATAACTCAGGAAGGGTTAGCGGGGGTATTGCAAGTGTTGTAGTTATTGAAGGTGATGGGAACTTGCAGACACAGTGAAGAATCAAATAATTCAGGATGAGTTAGTGAAGGTATTGCAAGGGCTGTAGTTAGTGAAGGTGATAGGAGTCTGCAGAGACAGTGACAAATCCAATAACTCAGGAAGGGTTAGCGGGAGTATTGCAAGGGCTGTAGTTAGTGAAGGTGATAGGAGTCTGCAGAGACAGTGACGAATCCAATAACTAAGGATGAGTTAGTGGAGGTACTGCAAGAGCTGGTAATGGGTGAAACTCCACATTGTAATATGGTTGTAGTTACTGAAGGTGATAAGGGAACATGCAGAGACAGTGACGAATCCAATAACTCAGGAAGAGTTAGTGGGGGTATTTCAAGGGCTGTCAGCGGGTTAAACTCCATATTGTAATAGTATGTCTGTAGAGCTATGGAGACAAGATGATACCATACTTAGCTAACTACCAAGGATACCCCTCTTTATTAGAATTCCATAGTGTTGGCAATTATAAAAAAGGGAGTAAGGACCCAAGATGGTCATTTTTCTGTAAGCCCAGTTTTATTTTGAATCTGCTTTGAATCATGATTATAAACTGTTTACATCAAGTGTATCAAATTGGATAGCATGTTATGCCAAATTAAAAGAGAATGATCAGCATGTCTGAAGGGGGTAAACAGACTTTTTATAATATACGGAAGGCTAGCATATTTATGGAGATTGCGCAAGCAGACTGGAGATGCAGAGTGCTACTATGTTTATATACAAGGAAAGTATCTGACAAGTCAACTGGCATTACATATAAAAGTACAGGTTCCTGATATTTTGGTTCAAAAAAAATTGTTGAGGATTATGTCCATCTACATGTCATCAACAGCAAGGGTAAAAATTCATGTCACCACAAGGCAGAGCTGTTCATTGCCTCTGATTTTATTTGCACTTGAACTTCTGACAACAATTATTAGGCACTCAGATTTGAAAGAATGTAAAAGATACGCTGAGAGGAGGTAAAATGTATTTTTTTCCAATGATGTTTTAATACATTGGGCAAAGTCAGATCAGGGTATGAGATGTCTTTCTGAACCTTTGGATAGATTTTAACTTTTTCAGGATATAAAGTTAATAAAACAAGAGATGGATCATTGTGATAAATCAAGGTCTTTCAGAGATCTGAGATATGTAAATTTACCTCACTGTGGTGGGTGGTTCTTACTAAGAATTTAGAAATCTGTCTAAAAAGGGAATTCTGACAATGGATATTATTTGTCTAGAATGAGAACAGGGGCTGCAGACTTTCTAATATTTTGTTTTGTTCCTATTTCTCTGTGTTTTACACACTTTCAGTAGTCATTCCAAATACTTTCATAATACATATGAAAAATATGATATTTTCTCAGTTATCATCTGCCACAGTAACCCCCTTGCTAAATATTTATTCCATGCATTTCTTTTTGAAAATGTGACCCTCTCTTTAATCCTATTCCTCCATTTTCTCAATTATAACCTCTACTGACAGAATTTCTCTTGATTTCTGTTTCTTTGCAATAGCTTTCTTAATGTCATCAATAGTATAGCCCCCTCATTTTTTCATATATTTTGCACATTTAACTAATTTACGACAATCTAATAACACTGATGCCTTTTATGAGCTATGTATTCCTCTATCACACAGTTTTTGCCAACTGACACAAATGTACCGAACGAAAACGGAACTGGGTATATACATTAACCAATGAGCCACCACGCTAACCAGAATATATATATATATATGTATATATGTGGGTCTACTTCATAACATTGAAATTTCATAACGTTGAATTCATAGCATTGAGAACATAACATCGAAAATGCAAAACAGTGAAAACCCAAAACACTGAAAAGTCGGAACATTGAAAGTGTGGTTCATAACATTGAAAACTGCATTGCACAAGTAAATGCATAGTTGTAGCAAAATTATTTTCAACCTTAGTATATTGTTGAGCACACTCTAACACTCTCCACCTACAACACCTAACTAACAAACAAACACACTTTCTAATACATTTCAGCAGGGGGGGCAATACCCCTGCGCCCCCCCATAAATTAAATATAGCAACTCCAAGAGCTCACTACAGAGCCCCCCCCCCCACATGGGGGGTGCGGGGGGGCTCGCCTCCCTGCAGAAATTTAGTAGAAAGTGTGTTTGTTAGTTAGATGTTGTTATAGGTGGAGAGGATGCTATTTACATATGGACTGTAGTTTTCAGTGTTATGAAGCGCACTTTCAATGTTTTGAGTTTTCAATGTTTTGGGTTTTCAGTGTTTTGGGATTTAGATGCTTTGATCTCAATGTTATGAAATTCAACGTTATGAAATTTCAATGTCATGAAGTAGACCCACACATATATATATATATATATATATATATATATATATATATGTGTGTGTGTGTGTGTGTGTGTGTGTGTATGTGTGTGTCTAACATTGAATGCATAACATATAGTATGTACTGTACTGTATGACTCTTTTATTAGCATGGTTATGGCTGCAACTTTCTGAACTACTCACCTTCACCCCCTTTTCAATTTGCAGTTATACAGTACATTAACTGATTAAAATGTTATCAAGTAACAAAAGAGCAGGGTATTCATTTTTTATTTATTCAGTCACTGTTATTCATAAACTGCAGTAGAATATCATGGTACAGTTCAATGGTGTCAGTTAGCTGTAATTATCTGATGCTGACGTATTGAAATCTCTTCATAACGAGACCATCCAACAGTCCTTGGTCAGAGCTGCAAGGTGTCAGTACCTGCTCAGTTCTGCAGCCTGCATCAGGTAATGTCTGTAGATAAAGAGTGAGAACAGCAGGAGCAATAATACAGGAATGAGTAGTGCCATTTTACTCAAGCACTTTAAAAAGCACTGGCATCAATTTGTCTGTAAATTCAAAAATAACATGCACAAAAATGGCAAACCCATGAAATATTTAACTCTTTGGTTTTTATTTGGTTAAGACTTCATCAGAATCTGTTCACTCTTGTTTCGAGTTTAATTTGTCTCTAAGGAGCAGCACAATATCATCTTTTTCAATTTAGTCAAATCCCTTCACATCGCAAAACTGGCTACTAGTTCATTTGGTTTAAAACAAGTAATTTTCTCACACATCTGGTGTGACCACCTTTTGCCCCCTGCCCCAAGAAAGAAACAAATCCTTTTGGGTTCTATATCTTTCTTTCTCTGACTAACCATCTGATAGAGCAGATATATACTGGACATTTGTTGCCATAGCTGCCACAGTCAGTGTGCCTCTGGACTACAGAGCAGTCAGGTTAGCAGCAAATATGTATTGCAGCTGCCAACTCCCTTTACTTGTACAAGGCTACAGCAGACTCAATAGCATGTGCATCCTGGAGAGAGAGATGTTCACTGTAGGAACTCTTGTCTTTTTATGTATGCTCAAGTTAAGAATGCAACACTTTCAGCTGGTTTATGAGTGCTTTACAAGTTTCATAATTCATATTATTTCAATGGGGGTTTCCAGCTAAGGTGAGCAAGATGCAGTAGAAATATAAACATCTGATCACAAATGCTTGCACACTGTGTTGCTGGTTGCTGGATTTTGGAATGTCGGAAAGATGAATTTCCAATATTTGGAATTCTGGATGCTTCTATATCAGACTGTAAGACAGACAGAGATTCTGGATTCTTATATTTTGGAATGTATAATAGGTGGGGTTCTGACATATGAAGATGTTCATTACTGGATCTCTGCTTCAGTAGCCTTAGGCTATAACAGATGGTTGCCTTCCCAAGCTGAAAGGCACCTTCCGCTTGCCCAGACCACTGATAGCTTGAGCTAGGCAGAAGAAAATCAGCTGTCTCAGCACCATGCCCTTCAGAGCTTTCCTGCCACTGAAGAGTATTTTCAAGGAGCGATTGTCAGCTAGAGTTTCTCCATTGCTGGGCAGATAAGTTCCCTGTGAGGAAAAAGCCATCCACACTTAATTTTAAGTCCAAAGCAATTCTTTTATGACCATAATTAGTTGTTTTTTGCTAGGATTTAACTTCTTTTTGGACTGTCAATTGACATTTCTGTCAGTTGAAAAAGTGTGGTTCTTTTATTACTTTTAATGTCCTTTGGATAAGACGTTAAACTGAGGTCTCATCTGCTTGGCTTGGTGGTAGCTCAGGTGGGTGTAAATGATCCCATGTCACACATCAAAAACAGCAGGGGAATTTTCCAGATACCCTGACCAAATTTTCCCTAGTAATATAAATACCATTTCAGGTCTCCCCTGAAAAGAGACCACTTGCCTAGTGGGACTAGGGTTTACTCTAATTTTTGATAACAGTTTTATAAATTGTGTTTCTGGTGCAATAGTGTATTGTGCTTGTCATGGTGTATTTCTGGTAAAAACTCTACTTTTTCTATACTTATCATTTACTGACTGCTAACATCATTCCTATTTGGATTGCAGACTTCTTTCTGGGCTTTACCATGCAACATCTTAACAGTTCCTCAGTTCTTCCTTCAGAAAAAGAAGAAGATTTCCAGACATCCTTTACCTCTTCAGCAGGCTGATACTTTGCCTCAGCCACATATGGGTGATGCTGCATTGCCTCTTTCTGGTTCCTTAGACGACTCAACTTCTTCGTCTGGGTCCTCTGCTGTAGTCCCTTCAGCCACCTTGGGCAAGCGATGAAACAGATGTCAGGGTGTTCTTGATGGGCCTGGGATATCCACTCTTGTTGAATTCATAGGAAGTAGTTGGGAATGCTTCTCTACCTAGCTGGGCTAAGATGCCTGTTCATGGAGTGATGTCCTTGACATGAATCAGTCTGCATCTATGGATATACCTGTCAAAAAGCAAAAAGTTAAACATTTATCTTCTCCTGACTCTATTACTTCAGACATGAAATATTTATTGGGTTTAGCTCAAAGCTTAGTTCAGGCTCTTATCCTTTCTAATTCTGGATCTACTTATAAAAGAAAAATTTATTCAGTTTTGGAAGATTCCCAGAGTGATGAACTGGGATTCAAGTTTCAGAGAAAAAATATTGTATTTCTCTTCAGGCAACACATTCTTACTCTGAGGAGAGTATTCCTTCTGGTTTTCCCTTGTAAGAGTTTTCTTTTTCAGAAACTATATCTGGGATGAACCATTTTTTCATTGGGATCAAAATGGCATTCCAGTTTCTTTGAAAAAAATATTATGATTTATTGCAACTGGGACTTTCTAGGTCTATTGCTTTTCCTCCTGTCCTTCCTGTCTTGATGGATATTTTTATTACTACCTGCAACAATCCTGACAGCCAGCCTACAGCCCCTTAAAAGGGAAGTAGATTGTATAAAGTTCCTCGTCTTACAAATATGTTATTTTCTAATTACAGATCTGATCCTGTAGTGATTTCCTTGTCAAATCTTACTGCAGCTAAACATTTGATAAATGCTAATCTTTACCCCTCTGACAAGGATGGGAAACTTTTGATAGATTTGGGAAAGAGTGCACTCCTTTGTCTCACTTATTTTTAGGTTTCTTAATTGTCAAGCTTGCATGTTAAAGTTTTTGCTTGCTTCTTTTGAAAATATGAGGAACATTACCACCACATTCCTCCTTCTGGGGGCAAATATTCTCTACGTACCCTTATTGCTTCTATCTCTCAAGTAACCAAACGTTTTTTGAAATGTTCTTATTATTCAGCTGATGCCTTTTTCTGAGCAACAGCTACTGGGTCTGTGATGATAGTGTGTGTATGGTTAAGTTCTCAAAACTTGTCTGAAGATATTAAAGCTGACATATTTAATTATCCCCATCATAGCAATGTTGTAATTGAACTATATGCTGCTGAGGTCCTGAAAGATATGACCAGTGAAGGAAACTGATTCAAGGGATTACTCAGATTTTTCAGTTTACCTTCTTCAGGCTTGTTAATGGTTTCATCCCTAAATCAAGATAATTTTATAAAAAGCAAAATAAGTCATCTCAACAAACTTCTGGCAAGCAGATGTTCAAAAAGCAATGGCAAGGTGGCTCCTAACAGAAGGTAGAAGCCTCCCAGAAACAACAGTCCAATAAGTCTGAATGACTGTCTTCAAACTCTAACACCCCTTCACCACCTTGGCAATCCTTTACTTCTTTCCCATAATCTGTCTCTTCATTTCATTCGTTGGCAACAGATAATCTCAGACAAATGGGTTCTGAGAATGATCCATAAGGAATACAGATAACAGTGGGAGCCCCTATCTTCTTTTCAGGAAATCCCTCCAAATCAAACTTCCTTTTTTTCCTCCTGTCATTCAGTGTCTGCTGGCTCAATGGGGAATAGAAACTGTTTATTCTTCCCCGAAAGGGAAATATTTTTAATCAAGAAAGTTTCTGGTATCAAAGAAGGGAACCTCATTTAGACCAGTCCTAGATCTTTCCTTTCTCAAACAGTTTGTGAAAGTCCCAAAGCTCAAAACAATATCTCTTCATAACTTGTTACCTATTATTTCCCCTTTCAGTTTTTTGAAACTCGAGATTTAAAGGATCCTTATCATCACATTCCTATTGTCACATATTTCAAATTGTTGAAGGTTTCTGGCTGTAACTTGTGAATTACACTTTCACTTCTCTGCATTTTCCTTGGGTTATCCATGGCTTCAATAGCATTCACAAAGTGCATAGATCCAGTGACAGCCAACTGCAGATTGTAATGCATTCACATAATTCTTATTTATATGACTTGCTTATCTTTGCAGAGTCTTTTTTAAAGTGTTAGGCATCTCTCATTTGGGTAAGAGATCCCCTCCACTGGCTGGGTCTCTAGGAAAATGTTTCTTTTTGTTATTCCTATAATAAGTCAATTCCATGTAGGGTCAAGCCATATTCGTCTAGGGCCTTGGATTCTTCAGTGGCATTTTGGAAAGGTGTGGACTATAGACGCAGCAACTCATTATTCTGTATATATTTTTACAAAGCATTACAAAATGAACTCCTATTGTAGGTCTAGAGCAGGCTTTGCTTGGACCATTCTCCAGGGGCTCCTGGACCCCCATCCCTCCTTCTCCCAATCCTTATAAGCTAAGGAATTCTACCATGCAGCCAAGGTTACTGCAGCAGTGATGTAATGATGAACATAATACAGCTCTGACAGGAAACTTACCATAACAGCAGATGTTCAGATAGATCAATGATGCAGAAGCCAATCTCTCCTTCCACACCCACCCCATTTTTATATGATTTGTATTGCCAGGGTGAGTACACTGACCTCTACTTACCTAACATTGACTTATTTCAGAGATATAGCCTCCCTCTTTCAACTGACATGAAGGCTCCGAAGGGCTTGGCACACAGACTGCTGAATTTCTCCTGCCTAGCTGGTGCTATCAATGGTTTGAGCATAAGCAATATGGCCTTAAGCTTGGAAAGCTGTCTGGCTATTATATTCTAGATAGGATATAACCCTAATACCAGCAGCTACTGCAGCAGTTATCTATTCATGCATCTACTGCAACTGTATGTTCTGGATGTATGTATTTTGGAATATAGAGTAGGTGAGGTTGTGATATTTGCAGTCTAAATTATTGCATTTTGGAATGCAGGGCAGGTGGAGTTCACACATTTTGAGTTCATGTTCCTTGTATTGTAGAATTTATGGCAGTTGGGGTGTTGTCATATGCAGTTCTCGATGCTTGCATTTTGGAATGTAGGGCACTTGGGGTTCTGTTGTTTACAGTCTGGGTGCTTATACTTTTGGAATGTAGGGCTGTCAGAGTTCTGTCATTTGCAGTTCTGCGTACTTATATTTTGAAATGTAGGGCAGTCAGGGTTCTGACATTTGCAGCTGTGAGTTCTTGTATTTTTAAATCTATGGCTGTCAAGAGTTCTGTTACCTGGAGTTCTGGGTACTTGTATTTTGAAATAAGGTGTCAAGGTTCTGTCATTTGCAGCTCTGGGAGCTTGTATTTTGGAATGTACAGTAGTCAGGGTCCCATCATTTGCTGTTCTGGGTCCTTGTATTTTGGAATGTTGGGTAATCAAGACTCTGTTGTTATTAAATACATTACATTTATCCCAGGTTGTATTGTTCATTCCAATACATAAATATAAACACACCATTTGCTTGTGCCAAGCTTTCAGCATACTTATTTCTAAGTGTTGCCTCATACATGTTCATAGTTCTAGCCACAAACTTTTATTATAACTATGTTTTGAAATAACAGCTGAGAGCTGTTATTGCATAAATCCTAACCACAGGTGGTTTTGTATATTGCACATTTTTCCCATGATTAGTTCCCCTGAAGCACATTTTTGGGAGCTGTTGCATAGAGGATTTTTACTGATGTGTGCGCTGTATTTCTGAAATTTATTGTTCTGAATATCCTGCCCCATGAAAAATTACAGTATTTGACGTTTATTTCTCTGTGCCTTTCTTTCAAGGTGTGATTGTATATAAAAGTATACAAAGATGCATTGATAATACCTATGAAGATATCTGTATAATTATGGTGTTCTTTACAGAAGAGACTGCTATCCATCATACTTTTTTACAACCTCTGGCTCCAAATGCATATTCAGTGCTGCATATCATTTCAGGTTATAATGAGTGTATTTATAAGGAGTGGGTACTGCTAAGCCCAATAAAGTCAGCAGCCTTGCATGTGCACCTTTGTTACTGGGAAAGGAGAAAATTGAGTTAGTGAGTTATAATGTATGTTAGTGTATTTGCACGGAGGCTGTAGATATGTGAAACACAGACACACCTCATATGGCTTCTCTCTTTTAATTTCTCCAAATCTTGTGAAGTTCTAATACCATAGTGGGAATGGACCCCATTCCTAAGTCAAAGTACAATTAAAGATCATAAAATTAGTATTGTTTCGATCTCTGATATCAGCCAAAAGTGCTCTTTGCAGCACCCACAATGTGCCCAGTAATGACTCCTTCTTCTGCAATTCGTATGGGGTTACATGTATTGGTAACATATCTAAATATGATTGTAGATTCCTTTTTATAAGACCCGATGCTCCTACTACTATTGGAACTGTCTGGGTGTCTTTCTTACACATTGATCTCATTTCTGACTGCAAATCTTGATATTTTATGACTTTGTGTCTCTCTGTGTACGTAAGACTCTCCCAGTAGAGCTGCCATTATGTGCTCCAAGGAATGACAGCTCAGTTGACTGAGGTAAATAAAGGGTCTTACAGCATATCCAGGAACTGAAATTACACAGATATGAGTACAGTGCCAGTAAGTTATAGGAAGGCATGAGCAACAAAACAAAGGAACAAGGTAAGCCAACAAAGCAGGAAGAGACCATAAATCATAACTGAAATCAGTGAGACAAAATGTATAAAGCAGAGCAGCACAAAAACATACCAGTAGAAACAAAGAATATAGGTAGAAAATAACAATTAAATTATTCACAGATATGAAAGAAATGAGGAGATATGTTTTTTTCTGGAAGCACAGTGTGTGAAGGTAACACCAGAGAAAAATAGTACTTGGCAGTTCAGTCCTGTGATGGGTGGCAAATACCTGACTATGGCCAGCAAGGAAAAAAAAAACTTGGATACCATGCTTCTGGGAACTAAACTAGAACATATATATATATATATATATATATATATATATATATATATATGTGTGTGTGTGTGTGTGTGTGTGTGTATACACATATATATATATATATATATATATATATATATATATATATATATATATATATATATATATATATATATATAACAAAAAAGCAGGCTAAACTCCAGGGGGTAGAAGCTGTGCTTAAGAAAATAGGAAATATCACCAAAACACAGTATAAAGCAACAGCTACCATGCAGAGTTCAGTCCAGGAAATGTTGCAAAATTACATAAAATCCAAGGAATAACCAATCTGTAGTAAAAAATCAAAATTGTTGTTTATTAGTGCACTCAGTAGGTTAGCGCTTTCATAAGTTAGCTTCTTCAGACCATATAACTGAGTGAAGACCAAACATCCATTTTAAAAACATGTATCACCAATGAGATTCTTATACATCATGAATGGCTCATTAATTATTAAGTGCATTATGAAATCACATATAAATTCCATTACATCATTTAGACATCAAACTATTCCTAGAAAATGAATAAACAATCTAAAAATGCATTTAAATGAACACTCAGAAAACAACCTTTAAAAGTCAGAAACATTACCCTCATGTACCTGATATATAAAAACTATTGAAAAATAAATAATAGAATTATATATATATATATATATATATATATATATATATATATATATATATATAAAAAGAAATGCATATATATATAAAAAAAGATGTAACTAGTAACATCTATCTAACCTTCAACCTTCTGGTCCGAAGAAAGGGCGTCAAAGAAACCCTTTCATTCAGACCTTTACCCACATCAGCATGTAGTCTGATAATCCAGTTGGCCTCTCTTTCTTCTGTCAAAGCACTAATATTGCCACCCCTTATACCTAAATGTACCACTTCAATGACCACAAACTCAAATATGTGTTCGTGTCCCATGGACATGACATGTTTCGCTAGTGCATTAGTCACTGTACCTGTTCTGATATTGTATAAATGCTCTCTTATTCTGTGTCTGAATTGTCTGTCAGTCTTTCCTACATAGAAAGATTGACATGCTCCACAGACAGCCAGGTAGACCACATGTTCCGTTCCACAGGTGGCTACACAATTAAACCTAAATTCTCTCCCTGTATCAAGATGTATAAATATGTTAGTGCTTTGGCAGAAGTTGCACTTACCACAAGGTGTGGTACCTATTATGTCTCCTCTAGCTTTCCTAGCATTTTTATGACATAATATCCTCTTTATATTTCTCTTATTTTTAAAACTAAATTTTGGAGTGTCCCCTATATATTCTTTAATTTGTGGCTCAGTCATCAATACCCCCCAGTGTTTTTGAAAAATTTTTATAACATTATCCTTATCACTAGTAAAGTACATGGGAATTCTCACTGTGTTATCTACTTCTGTTAACTGTTTCAAACTATTTAATTGGCTTGAAAAATACGGCTTAGCTCTGTTCTCTCTCGTTGCATCAATGGTGGACAAACCTTCATCAAGATCAGCAGTGCTATAACCACGTTTCTCAAACCTCTCTCTAAGATCTGACATTCCCTTGACAAAACCTTCTTCAGTATTGTTCAACCTCGAGACACGCATCCCCTGTCCCATAACAACATTACGAAAAACGTAATTGGGATGCATGCTCCTTCTGTGAAGTAATGCATTTCTATGACAAACCTTTCTAAAGACACCTGTAGTGAAGGAACCATCCTCCAATCTCTCTACAAAAACATCCAAAAATGCAACTTTTGTATATGAAAAATTCATAGAAAACCTAAGGTAATTTGTAATTTGATTAATCGCATGAAACAATTCATCAAGTTCATCTAACCCGCCATTCCATAAGAAAAAGGCATCATCAACAAAACGTTTATAGAAGACCACACTTCTCTTAAACTCTTCCATCACAAATAACTGTGACTCCTCCCACATAGCTAAGAACAAGTTGGCGTAGCTATTGGCACATGAAGTGCCCATAGCCACGCCATCAAGCTGAATGTAGGAAGTGCCATCGAACATGAATAGATTATTCTCAAGTATGGTCTCTAAAAATAGACACAATAAATCAATAAATTTACAAACATAATCACTGTGCCTTTCTAAATAGCATCTCACAGCAGCCACCCCTTCATCATTCGGAATAATGGTGAATAAGAACTGGACGTCGAGGGTCACTAATACAAGTTCCAAATTATTAATATCAGCACTATCACAAAAGACATATAGCTCTTTCAGAAATTGTTGCGAGTCTTTCAAAATAAAGGAATTAGAATCCACTATAGGTCGCAAAAACTTTTCTACATATAACGAGAGGGGTTCCATGCACCATCCCCTCCCAGATACTATAGGTCTCATGGGTGGGTTAATGCCATCTTTATAGACTTTGGGTAACCCATGTATAATAGGTAGGATGGGATTTTCACTATAAAAGTACTGAAATAAATCTCTAGTAATAATTTCAGACCTAACTAAGTCATCCAACATGTTTTTGACACTTTTAACTCGTCTGAGTATGAAGTCTTTATCTATCTGTTTATAAAACTTCACATCACTCAACATATTAACCATAGAACAATTATAATCAACAGCATTCATAACAACGCTAGCACTAACTAACGCAAGCGCTAACCTACTGAGTGCACTAATAAACAACAATTTTGATTTTTTTACTACGGATTGGTTATTCCTTGGATTTTATGTAATTTTGCAACATTTCCTGGACTGAACTCTGCGTGGTAGCTGTTGCTTTACACTGTGTTTTGGTGATATATATATATATATATATATATATATATATATATATATATATATATATATATATGGGTCTACCTGACAAGGTCGACAAGCCACAACATCGACAACCAGTTTACTGACACCACATAACCGACAGTTCACAAACACGAAACCTCACATGCCCGACAACGAAATCACTGACACCACATAACCGACAGTTCACAAACACGAAACCTCACATGCCCAACACACCATAATAACGACAATTAACAAACAAAACAAATCCCCTGTCCAAAAAGCACACACACAACACAAGCACACCAAAATCCTTACAAACCCACACTAAACCTCACATACACAACTATCTACAACCTTAACCCAAACCCTAACCCTAAGGTCCGTCACTATCGCACACTTACCTAACCTGCGCCCTAACCCTAACTCACTTAATCCGCCCCTAACCCAAAGACTATCACTACCGCACACTTACCTAACCCGTGCCCTAACCCTAACTCACTTAACCCACCCCTAACCCAAAGACTATCACTACCGCACACTTACCTAACCCGCGCCCTAACCCTAACTCACTTAACCCACCCCTATCCCTACAGACCGTCAATATCGCACACTTACCTTACTCGCACCCTAACGTCCGTCACTACCGCATACTTACACAGCCTTTTCCCATGTCGGTGTTCTCAGCGTCGGTCTTCTCAGTTGTCGATCTTCTGGTGTCGGTGTTCTCAGTGTCGGCGTTCTGAGCTGTCGACGTTGTCAGGCGGACCCATATATATATATATATATATATATATATATATATATATATATATAAAAATATATATATATATATATATATATATATATGGATTCACTACTGAATCCCGAAATAACACAATCCCGAAGACCTAAATACTGAGACTATAAGCCCAAAACCCCACATTACCGAAATATTAAAACCGCGAAATTCAAAATCACAAAAATACTACATACATACAGCACACACACAAACATACACACAGCCTCCCCCTATAACCAAACAAACCACCCTACACTAAAGATAAGCAAGGGGGCTTCGCCCCCTGCACCCCCCATGTGGGGGGCTGTGCACCCAACACCCCACTACTTTAATATTCTAACTCTGAGATCGCACAAACATACACACAAGGCAAACTCACACCCACACATTACAGCCCCTCACACACACACACACACACACACACACACACACACACACGCGCACACACACACACACACACACACACACACACACACACACACACACACACACACACACCACAGTCACAACACACACACTTACACACACTAAAGCCCCTCACAACCACACTTACGCACACGTACTTACCTGAACCACAACACCAGAAGTGCTAACTCAAAATCCCTTAACATCGGGATTTTAAATTTCGCGTTTCTGGTCTTTCAGTAATGTGGGGTTTCGGCTACGTGGTCTCGAGCTTTTGAAATTCGAGATTTCAAACGTTCGAGATTCAGTAGTGTTCCCATATATATATATATATATATATATATATATATATATATATATACATTTATATATATATATATATATATACATATATATATATATATATATATATATATATTGATCTTTAAAAATTCCAAAAAAGTGAAAGGATGAGGACATCCTAATTTTGAAGTTTAGTCTTCTGTGTGTTGACATGCATGAATGGGCGTACCTTCGTTGAAGGTTGTGCGTTAGTGCTGGCAACTCGGCACGTAAAAATCAACTGCCAATCATTAGCAGACCGGAGTTCCACTGTGGCGACCCCTGACCAGGACAAGCCGAAAGACACATACATACATAGAACTAATGACATACTATCAGAAAGAATAACATGTGACATTCAACTTAAAGTCACGAAATGATAAAAGAAACTGAAAATCAGCAGTTCTGTCACTGCTAGGGGACAGAATAGTAAATTACGGTACTGGAAAGGTAAAGGCATACCTGGAGGAATATTGCTATTTGATTGAAATAGTCTGTAGTAACTGCATGGAACATTTTTTGGGGGGTGGGGGGGGGGTAAGAGAAATCCACATAGAAAGGGTAAGCAAAATGTAAATATGGCAGGAAAAGAAGTCCTGACAACAAAAATAAAAAGCTAATTCAACTGTAAAACAAAAGTTTTTGATAAACTGTCAGCATGTGCAGAGTGGCTTATGAACAAATTGCACGTTGTCAAATATAAGAACTTATGGGAGAAAAAAAGCAGAGTGTAAATCCACAATGAATTCAGAAAAAGTGGAGTTGGGGACTTTGACTGATGTGGTAAAATGAAGGTGAAAGCAATGGGGTCTCAAGTCAAATATTACATTTAATTGCTAACCTCAGATAGGAGAGAATTAGTGGAGGTTCAGCTATATTAATAAAAATTGCAAGTAAAAGACATAGACATACTGCACTTAGAATATTGCAAATCTAACTGGATCTTGCTAAGGTTGGAAAATACAGGGAAAAACTCCAAATATTTGTGTATGGTAACACACAATCAAGGTAAACTATGCTTCTGGGTGACTTTATTTTTCAGGGTATAGACTGTAAATAATATAAGCAGAATGCTGCAAACAGTATAGATTTCTTCAAAAGAATGATTAACCATCTGAACTTAAAGCAATACAAAGACTAACCCACAAGTCAGATAACAGCAGATGACAAGTTAATCATCACCAGTTTAGCTCCACTTGTAGGTAGCTACCACAGTGTAATAAAAATAAACCTCAGACTCAGATACAATCAACATTGTTTATGATATAACAGGGATTCTATATGTATCAGATTATTTATAAATAACATATCACCTGATAGGCCGTCTAGATTGCCTGTGGTCAAAGCTTTGCCTCAGCAAGCCAAAAGGCACTCAGGAAAAACACCACCTAACACCACACATACTGTCACTCTCAGTGGAGCCCCAAATACTAAGCAAACACACTTTCCAAGACCCTTTGTCATAAGGGACTCCATTTTAAGATATACTAATGCTCCTCTAACCAGGCTGAATAAGAAGAAAATACATGTCAATTGCTTATCCGGAGCCAGGATCCACCAAATCACACATACACTCAAGTTATTATGCCAAAGGTACCAGTATGATTCCATCATAGTCTATGTAGGTGTAAATAACCTGAGATGTACCTCCCTGAACTATATGAAGGGAGACATTATGAAGTTTTCAGACTATGTCTCTCAGGCTGCTATGAGCTTAGCATTGAGCAAGATATTACCATTGCAGATGATGATAATGATGATGCCACAATATAAACAAAAAATGATTGATTTCAACAACTGGCTGTCTTTCTGGTGTCCAATATTTGTCAGCTTGAAAGGGCATTGTTAACAGACCATGTTGCTTTGCCAACAATGTTCTGTATCTTTCCAGATTAGGCTTTCAAATACTGGCTAAAACTTTATCCTCTCCATAGTGCCTTTTTAGGCAATGCCAAATTGACAAACCTGCTGACATAACAAAATCAACTCAGCTGATCCTCTAGGTATTACTGCTCAGTGTCAGCAGCCTAAATAAAAAATTACACTCCCTCCTCTCACTTGAAAATATAGACATCTGTGCAGTTACCAAGACATGGTTTAAAGTGGCAGATAGTATCCCAGCAGTCAAAGGTTTCAGTGTCTTCCACACTTTTAGACCACTAGCTGCACAGACAAGGACTGAAGGTGGAGGTGTCTCAATATACATCAATTACAAGCATACCTCTAGGGTGGTCTAACAGGATGATGTGCTGGAGTCCCTCCATGTGCACATCACCACAGACAAAATCCCAATACCATATCCTGGCCAGCAAGCAATAGGTCACCCTCCATGTCCCAATAAGCTCACAAAACATATTTGGATCTATTAGAAGCACTTACCATCCAACATAATACCCTACTCATAAGACTTGAATTACTCCTCTGCCAACTGAGAATCATACATGGCCTCAAATCTACAGGCATAGATTCTCAACCAAACCTTGAATATCCCCACTAGAGGGTCAGACATACTGGACCTTGTGCTCACAAATATGGAGAATGTTGCACTCTTCACCATATCTCATCCACCCAGGTAAGGTTAGTCCATAAAGCTGTCTCCTTCAAAATCAAAATCAATGCAGTAATACCAATCAGTAACAGTTAGGGGCAATTTCAAGGCAAACTACCTTTTACTAACTGATAGTTTGTCAAAATTCAGTGCCCTTCTAAACCCAAAGAACACAGCAGCCTATGATGAATTGTTCTCAGAAACTCTGTACATCCATGTCAGTGGCGGCATAGAGGCTGCTATACCTAAAAGAAGTAAGAACAGGACTAGCCCCAAAAACAAACTGTCCTGATGGTATCCCACATTTAACAGGATATACAACAAGTGGAAATAAATTATGGCAAAAATTAGAAAGGGTAATTCCCATAATGATAAAATGTCTCTCATCAAATTAAATAGGCAAATAAGAGGGATGATTTGTGCCAAGAAAAGCCAACTTTGAGGTTAAGATAGCCTCTCAGGTGAAAGATAACCATAAGGTCTTCTTCAGCTATGTCAGAAACTTCAAGGGCAGCACACAGCAATGTGATGAACTGGTGGTTAATGGTGCCACATTAACCAAGTCTGGAGATATTGAAAACCTGCTAGTGGACAAATTCAGTTCCAGCTTTACCCCCCTATCAGCCCCAACCATCCCTCAAAAGCTACTCTCCAACATAACCCTTCCAACTATAACTAGAGAGCAAGTATTAGCTGCACTCATGAAAGCCAAGAACATGGCTTCAGTGGGCCCCAAAAACATCCTAGGATGCCTCCTGAACAGTCTAAAATATGACTTATTAGGACCACTGGAGTCATTATTTACTATAGTCATAAAACAAGCTTTATGCCATGGGAATGTATGAATGTGACAGTCATCCCCCTGCATAAGGGAGGACATTTAACAATTGTATTGTTACAATTTGTTAACAGTTTGATACATTTTGTTTTTAGAGACCATTGCTCCAGCTTGTGGTGATCAACAAACTCTAGAGCTCCTTTTCTGCTCACAATGCATTATGCCTAACTTCCCTCAGATTTTATGTCCAGATTGAGAGAAAAAAGAAACTATAAAGGATTTGCCATAACTGGAATTCAACACAAGGGACATATGGTGTCCTTGGTTTACTCAAAGGTGTCATTACTCCAGAAGTCATTTATGAAAAATGGATGGGGATGGAGGGAGATGAGTTGAGGAAGAATGAAAATGGACAACACAGATGGAACATTATGGTGAGTACATAACTTCTTTATCTGATGTCAATATTCATTCATTCCACAATGTATGGGACAGAGTCCCCAGCTACCTAAATCCCTGCATGGACTCTAAGGAAGGATATTCCAGAGTAAGGCTATGCCAAAGGCCGCTCTTCCCCTCAAGACCACATCTAATTTGTAATGAGTGATAAAAGTATGAGGATTTGATCAAGTTGTAGCCACACATATATCATCCATGGATACTCTAGACTGGAATACAGTGGAAGTAGCCATAGATCTAGTTGAATGAGCTTTTAAAGGTTTGGGTAAAAGGAGATTTAATTTAGTATTTACAAATGAGATGCAATCTGTCAACCTTCAGCCTAAAGTTACCTTTGTGACAGATTCGCCCATCTTGTGATGAGAAAAGGAAACAAAGAGCTGGTCTGTCTTTCTAACTTATTTTGTTCTGTGCAGGTAAAATCATAATTGCCTATGAACATCCAATAAATGCAGCACATGATCTCCTTTATTCACAAAATTTGGAAAGAACACTGGCAGGTTAATGGTTTGTTTAATGATGGATTCTGACACCACCTTAGGTAGGAAGGAAGCATTGGTACGTAAGGTAACCTTATCCTTGTGGAAAATCAACAAATTGATATCAAAGATCCTGGAAACTACAGACCCATTAGTCTGACTGATTATTTGCAAAGCCAAATCATCAAATAATTATCATGGAAATTATCAACAAGGATATAGGAGACCTCCAGACACTGGATCCATCCCAGTTTGGCTTTGTCAAAGGAAGGTCATGCTTACTGAATCTGATGGACTACTTTGAAAAGGTCACTAAGTAAATGGATGAGGAGAAAGGGTGCATACTGCCTACCTAGATCTCACTAAAGCATTTGATACAACATCCCACTTAGGTATTGTCAACAAATTTATAAAACGAGGTATAAACCCCTTTATAACACACTGGATAGCTAGTTGGCTTACTGAGGTTAGAACTGGTGAGGCTACCTCCACAAAGTGACTGGTTACAAGTGAAGTCCCCCCGGGCTCTGTGCTAGGCCCACTCCTCTGGCATCTACTTCTCTGATGTCAAAGCCAATGACAAATGCCTCTAGTTAACTATGTTTTCAAATTATTGCAAACTGGGCAGTCATTGAATACCCCGAAGACAAGAACACACTTCAGGAAGGTCTAACACAGACAAGCACTTGGTGCCAAAGCCATGGCTTAAAACTCAATACCAAGAATTGCATTATAGCACCTTTTAGGAAGTCAGTCATCCCAGGTAACTACATCATCAATAAAACACCCCTAAAAGTTAATTCACTAGTTGGATATCTGGAAACTCATGTAGACAGGAGTCTAGTCTTCGGCCAATATGTGTCCAAGTTAGTAAGAAAATCCTTCTATGTTTGCCAAACTTATAAGCAATGGCATGGAATCTAGGATCAGACAGATCAGCACACCTCTGGAGTCAGCCACTATCAGACCCATCAGAGAGCATAATGCCCCGTTTGGTATGCAACTGGCCAAACTCACTTGGTAACTGGAATGTTCACAAAAGTTTCTAATAAAAAGAATATAGGGAATAACACTGAATGCCTCAAGGCCATGTCTCTTTACTAGGTATTATAAAGACTTATGTAAGTTGATCTTTGCCTGGCATACAAGGCATCCCTGAACCCTGTTTTGATGAAGCCTTTGGACATCTGCAAAGCAAACGGCATCAGAAATACTAGATTAAAAGACCTAAGATTTGCTTGCTAGACAAATAGGACATGTTGGAGAGACAGATGTGTTTCTCAGAGAATTCCCCATTTTCTGGAACAGGTTCCCATTCAATGTGAAGCTGAGTTCCTCCCTATCCTTATTTAAGCACAACTTGGACCAGTGGATTGGTAACTGGAAATTCACCCCTGGTCTGGAGCCTGTGTCAGTTTGCAGGTCACATTTGGGGTTGCACAGCTAAGCTTATAAGGACCCTACTGGTCATTAACCAAGTATACACCTATAAACTCATGAATTAGCAGAAATCCAAAGTATATTGCAGTCAGATTACACAAGTTCAAATACTTAATGAAATGATTTAATGGAGATAGTTTCAAAATGTTCCACATAAGAAAGACACAACATAAACACAGACTGTTTTAAAAGAAATGAAACATTTGATTTGTAGTTTGTGGGAAGAACCTTATATATATATATATATATATATATATATATGGATCCCTATCATATGATCAGGACCATATGATCGGGTTTCAGAAAACTCGAACATCAAAAAAAACCCCCACAAAAATCTAACTTTTTTACATTTGTGCAGGGGAGAGCAAGTCCCCCTGCACCCCCCAAACCCCCTGCAAATTAAATATGACAACTCCGAGATCGCACTACAGTAAGGAAAGGGTAAATTTCCTTATTCACACTGTAGTGTGATCTCTATTCAAAACCTTTGCGTTTTCAGACACTTGATCATATGGTCCTGACTATATGAATTTTGAGTTTATGAAAACTCAATCATCTGATAGGGAGATTTATATGTATATATCTATATACATATATATATATATATATATATATATATGGATCTACTTGAATTTCGTGAACTTACATTTTACCGAAATGTAAGTCTGCGAGCTGATTTACGCGAAAGTGCATTTTGCCAAAAATGCACTTTCGTGCAAATGCAGCTGTCAAAAAAGAAAAAAAACAGAAAGAAAAGAGGTGAAAACATGCAGTTTGCATGTATCCTTACTTGTACATCAATGTTTAGTGTTGATGTACAAGTAAGGAAATTATTGTTTAGATCATGGTACAGTGGGGATAAGGGAATATTCCCTTTTCCTCACTGTAGTGCGATCTTGGATTGGGAATATTAAAGTAGGGGTGTGTGGGGGGCACTGCCCCCCACATGGGGGGTGCAGGGGGGCTTGCCCCCCCCTGCATAAATGTGTTTAAAGTGTTTTATTTTTTTTCTTGCTGGATTTACGTTAAAGTGCGTTTTAGATTAAACGCACTTTCACGTAAATCAGCTCGCAAATTTATGTTTTGGTGCAAACTCCTGGGCCCATCTCATTTGCTCACTCAAAAAAAAAAAATTATCTGCTTTTACTGTATTTGTGTTTCTTCCTACTTTATTTTGCTTTTGTGTCATCTTAAAAGTACTCAATTGTATTTATTAATGCTTGGTGTAACTCATTCTAAGCCTTTTAGTTTAAGCACTTGGGCTTCAGACCAGTTGTTTTACATTAGGAAGGTTTGTGGTCGGCACTGTAGTGGCAGGACAGGTAGCTTACATCCTTCTAAGTTGGGAACTGCTGATTGAGGGCTCAGTGTCTGTTATTCTAAAAGTTTATTAATTCTGTTTTAAGCACGTGGGCTTCAGGCCAGTTATTTTACATTAAAAGGGTTCGTGGTCTGCACTCTTGTGGGAGGAGAGGCTGGACTCTGCCCTTCTAGCTGGGAATTTCTGGTTAAAGGCTTATAGTGCCTGCATATTTAAACTGCTTCTTACTGAAATTGGTACACCTTGTTTGCTGTAGCATAGACTAGATCCAGGCCTGCTGAATCTAGCTTTGTTTGTATAACTTGAGCACTAATCCAGGCATTCTTTAAAGTATTCAGTTGTATTTATTACTGCTTGGTAGTAACTTGATTAAAGTGTAGCTATCATTCTAAGTCTTTTGGATTAAGCACTTGGGCTTCAGACCAGTTGTTTTACATTAGGAAGGCATGTGGTCTGCACTGTGGTGGCAGGACAGGTAGCTTACATCTTTCTAAGTTGGGAACTGCTGATTGAGGGCTCAGTGTCTGTTATTCTAAAAGTGTATTAATTCTGTTTTAAGCCCTTGGGCTTCAGGCCAGTTATTTTACATTAAAAGTGTTCGTGTTCTGCACTCTTGTGGGAGGAGAGGCTGGACTCTGCCCTTCTGAGCTTGGAATTTCTGGTTAAAGGCTTATAGTGCTTGCATATTTGAACTGCTTCTTACTGAAATTGGTACACCTTGTTTGCTGTAGCATAGACTAGATCCAGGCCTGCTGAATCTAGCTTTGTTTGTATACCTTGAGCACTAATCCAGGCATTCTTTAAAGTATTCAATTGTATCTATTACTGCTTGGTAGTAACTTGATTAAAGTGTAGCTATCATTCTAAGTCTTTTGGATTAAGCACTTGGGCTTCAGACCAGTTGTTTTACATTAGGAAAGTTTGTGGCCTGCACTGTGGTGGCAGAACAGGTAGCTTACATCCTTCTAAGTTGTGAACTGCTGATTGAGGGCTCAGTGTCTGTTATTCTAAAAGTGTATTAGTTCTGGTTTAAGCACTTGGGCTTCAGGCCAGTTATTTTATATTAAGAAGGTTCGTGGTCTGCACTCTTGTTGGAGGAGAGGCTGGACTCTGCCCTTCTGAGCTGGGAATTTCTGGTTAAAGGCTTATAGTGCCTGCATATTTGAACTGTTTCTTACTGAAATTGGTACACCTTGTTTGCTGTAGCATAGACTAGATCCAGGCCTGCTGAATCTAGCTTTATTTGTATGCTTGTTGTTTGTTTGCTTGTTATTTCCCTGAAACGCTAATTCCACCTAAAATGCGGCTTTTCAGCGCTTCTGTGGATCTCTAGTGATATCTGCATTGCTTACTGTACTTATTTCCTTGTTTCACTTGAAAGAAAGTTACTGTTTGTCGTTTTTGCATTTAAGTTAACTGTAATACATTGCATTTAAGTTACCTGGCACTTGCTCACTAAAGCAATTATATGTCAGCACTAAAATATTAAAAGCACTACACCCTCACAAACTCCCCTTGAGTACCTCGTTCCCCATTGGCCCTTTTTTTCAGTTATAAAGGAATTCCCAGTACTATTCTAGCATTTCCAAAGGTCAGTTGTCAATCTCCTCTCCGGTCCAGCTGGTGAATCTGGGAATCTTGAGGCAATGTTACAACTGCCTCATGTACACAGACAACCCTCTCCTCCTCCCAACAAATTCCAACACATGTGAGAGATGCAGCCATATAGCCATACTGGAGGCTAAGCTCTCTCAACTCAGTACTGGCGAAACCAGTCAGGAGGAGAAGGAAACCACACTCACTACAATTCCAGTCTCACATAGACCTACCATGACTGCAAACCAAACACATAAACACACAAAAACATACTCGGATGCTCTAAATAAAAATCTGCTGAAGCAGCAGAGACCTCCAAAGCAGACACCCAAGCAACTGCTACCCCAAAACAAAACACGTGCAACACATAGCTCACAAAGCCAGTGTGCCGAACAGTCACAGCCCTTAAGGCTAAACAACACACCCGATACACTTGTAATAGGTGACTCTATCATCAGGCAAACTGATGTTCCGCTCACCAGGCTGAACAAGGAGAAGGTCACGGTGAGCTGCCTGTCGGGCGGTAGGATCCGCCACATAACACAAGCACTCAGGTCACTCCAAGGCAAGTACAAATATGACTCAGTCATTGTCTATGCTGGTGTGAATGACCTGAGACGTACCTCCCTGGACTACATGAAAAGAGACATAGAGGAGATCTCTGAGCATGTAGCCCAGGCCGGTATGACCCTGACCTTGAGTAGCATCTTACCCTCACCAAGAATGATACCACAATATGAAGACAAGATGATCAATTTCAACAATTGGCTTAAGTATTGGTGTCATTCAAAGGGGATCCAATGCCTGTCAGCCTGGGATGACATGCTCGACAAGCCATGATACTTCACTAAGAACGGTTTGCACCTGTCACCCCTGGGCTTTTAGATAATGGCAAAGGCTCTTGCTACCCCCATAGTGCCTTTTTTAGGCAAGGCTCAAAAGACAACCCCACCTCCATAGGTATCACAAGGGATAAGAAACTAAGAGTAATGCTACTCAACGCCAGAAGTCTAAACCTCAAGATGCATGCACTCGAAACTCTCCTTAGCATGGAGAACATTGATATCTGTGCAGTAACAGAAACCTGATTCAAGGCTCCCGAGAGCACCCCAGCACTACCAGGTTATACCTCATATCATGCTTTTCGGCCCCAAAACTTGGACCGAACCACAAAAGGAGGGGGAGTATCAAAATTTGTCAAAGATAACCACACCTCCAGGTTGGTGGCACAGCACGAAGCATCAGAGACTATCCATGTGCAACTAACAGTGGGTAAAACTGCCTTCCAGTTTATAGCCTGCTACAGACCACCCTCCCAAACCCAGGCACCCCACTCGGCCTTCCTGAGAACACTGGAAAATATGAAGGTCTCTCCAAACACCATTATATTGGGTGACTTCAACTACCCAAACATAGACTGGGAGCATTACTCTAGCTCCAACACCCTAGCCCAAAGGTTCCTAGAATTTATAAACTCAAATGCTATGGAACAACTTGTTACCACTCCCACAAGAGGGGAAAACATACTGGACCTGATCATCACCAACATGGGGACTCTGTGCTCCAGACCAGAAGTGTATCCCTCACTGGTAAGATAAGACCATAAACTAATCTCACTGGATATTTACATCCCGACTCCACCCCCTGCCCTGAAAACCACAGTGAAAAACTTCTCTAAAGCAAATTTCACACTCCTCAAAACCGAGGTGGAATCCTTCAAAGTCCCTGGGCTTGTGGAAAATACGGCCCAGACCGCAGAATCCTTTATAAATGCATTCTATGAACACCTTCAGGAATGCAAGGATCGTGCAATCCCAAATAAAACCAAGACCCAATCCTACAAAGGCAGACGTCCTGTCTGGTGGACCCCAGCCATAAACAAACTATACAATAGAAGGAGGAAGCTACTACATGATAGAGCAAAATCCCAAAAAGGGAAGGCAACTCTGATCAGTATTAGCAAAATCTACAGGCACTCATAAAATCGTCTAAGGCCAGCTTCGAGAGAAAAACTGCACAGGACACTAAGGATAATCACAAGGCTTTCTTTAGTTATGTTAGGAACCTGGGTGGGAATTCCCAGATATGCTCAGAATTAGTCCAAAATGACAAAAAAATACACCGAACCCACAGACATTGCCAACATCCTAGCTGACAGGTTCAGCGCAAACTTCTCCCCCCCCTCCCCATCAAAAGGGCAAATATCTATCCCAGCAGAGTGCTGCCCCCCGACATCTCAGATGCTCAGGTAAGAGCTGCCCTCTCCAAAGCAAAAGACACAGCATCAATGGGAACACACGGTGTCCCGGGCTGCGTCCTACATGAACTCCAAGAAGAGCTAAACTCAAACATAAAACTACTGTTCAATCTCAGCCTTACTACAAGTTATGTACCCAAAGAGTGGCGTACAGCAACAGTGGTCCCTCACCACAAAGGTGGTGCCTCAACGGATCCTGGAAACTATCGCCCCATAAGCCTGACTAGCTTGGTCTGCAAGGCTATGGAAAGGATCATCATGGACCTCATAAATAAAGATATTGGGGACCTACAGACACTGGATCCTACCCAGTTCGGCTTTAAGGGCAGATCCTGCCTCTTAAACCTGGTCGACTTCTTTGAAACAGTCACCAAGGCCACTGACGAAGGGAAGGTGGTCCACACAGTCTACCTGGACCTCGCAAAAGCCTTCGATACAATACCCCACTCGGGCATTATAGATAAGCTCACCAGCTTAAATATAAACCTCTATGTCACTAGATGGGTTGCAAACTGGCTCAAGGACAGAACCCACATGGTTAGAATTGCTGGAGCCATGTCAGATTCCAAACCAGTTACAAGTGGCGTCCCACAAGGCTCAGTCCTGGGACCTCTCTTGTTCGGTATATATTTCTCGGAGGTACAGGCCAACACTGAAGGACTGCGGCTGACCAAGTTCGCAGATGACTGCAAACTGGGCACCATAATCGACTCTCCAGCCGACACAAGCATCCTCCAAAAGGGCCTCACAGAAACAGAAAACTGGTGCCAGAGCCATGGCCTCAAGCTAAACGCCAAAAAGTGTATAGTCATCCCCTTTGGCAAAAACAAAGTGCCCACAAATTACCACATAGGTGGTAATCCATTAAGTACAGAAGAAGTAATTAGGGACCTGGGGACCCAAGTTGATAGCAATCTTTCATTTGACAACCACGTGGCCAAAGTGGTTAGAAAAACATTTTATATAGCTCACCTAATCATGAAGGGATTCACATCTAGATCAGGGGAGGTCATCGTGCCTCTTTACTCATCCCTCATCAGGCCCATAATTGAGTACAATGCCCCTTTTGGGATGTACCTTACCAGACACCTGCAGCAACTGGAAAGACCCCAAAAGTACCTCACCAAGAGGATCAAAGAGCTCAAACAGATGCCATATGCTGCCCGGTTAAAGAAACTCCAGCTCTACTCAGTGGCATACCGCCTGCTCAGAGGCGATCTGTGCCTGATGTATAATGCCATGTCCAGCCCGGAATTAATGGACATGCTGCACCTCAAAAATCCAAATACCATCGAGCTACATGCTTGAGAGACTTGAACCTCAGCACTGAAATAAATAGGACATGCTGGAGGGACAGATTCATAACCCAGAGGATCCCTTCACTCTGGAATAAAATCCCAGTCCAGGTTAGGCAGAGTCCCTCATTGACTCTCTTCAAGAGGAATCTTGATGAGTGGATGGGAGATCGTAGGTTTACCCCGGGTATCAATTCTGTGTCACTGTTAGACAGAGGCACAGTATACTAACCTCGAAAAAGGGCATAGCAAAATTAATTTAAAATGGGTGGCGAAAGCCAAACACACTCTGGCTAGGCTTATAAATGCCCTAGGGCAGATAGCCTAGTATGAACCTATGAACCTATAATAGGGATCTATATATATATATATATATATATATATATATATATATATATATAGATAGATAGATATGTAAAAAAAAAAAATATATATATATATATATATATATATATATATATATATAGATATATATAGATATATATATAAATATATATGTGTAAATATATATATGTGTGTATATATGTATATATATATATATATATATATATATATATATATTCTATAAATAAACAATATGAGTATTGAGAGACTGAAAGATAGTTTAAGACTGAATAAAATTATAGGAATTACATAAAAGAAATAGGTAAAGCATAATTATTTATTTTATTTTCTTTATTTTACATTTGTTGACCAGGATAGTCCGACTGAATACATGTCCATTTTCAGAGGAGGCCCAGGGATAAAAGCTCCAGCATACATACATTCAGAAAAATATTACATATACTATTATTTATGAGAAATACTTCTTTTTGCAGACTTGTTCAAGCAAGCTAGTTATTCAGTTATATCAAATGTAGAAATAAACTTAGTTTATATACATAGCTCTTATTGAAGCTCCAGTATACATGCATGCAGAAAAATATTTACATATGGTATTAATCATGATAAAGGCATCTTTTTGTAGACTGACTCAGTCAAAACAAGTATAGAGTTACATCATATACAGAGTTGAATATGGTTAAATGCATACTCATTTTTTTTTCTTTACTCTGCTGGAGTGAGCAAGAGCATTTTTAGTACACAGTTCTAGAGTAAGGAGCTAATCAGGGCAAAAACATGAACATAGCCAGTGAGATTTGAAGTGGAGTTTGAGACTTTTCTTGAATTGGGCTAAAGAGGTTGCGAGAGTAAGGTTGGCAGGGAGGGAGTTCCATGTTTTACCAACAGCATTAGCGAATAGAGAATTTCCAGCTGAGTTATTACATTAAAGATATTTTAGCAAGCAGAATACTGTTTAATAAACATATATTTATTTATTTTATTTTATTATTTGTTCACTTGATAAGTGGGCTGGCCCATAGACCCTAGTCTGCCATAACCTTGACCAAATGTAACGGCAGTTTAGTGTAGCCAATCAAAAAGCAATTTTAATGGTTGAGGAAAAAGAGTATCTGAAGAAAGTGCCCATGGGAAACATGCAAATGCTACACAAAGGCAATGAAAAAAGTCAGAGTTAAACCCCAGAGCTGTGAGTCAGCGATCAATCCCTTGAACCAGCACAGATGAATAACTGCAAAGATAATAAGAAATCTAATCAAAGACGGAAAACAGTAGACAATACTAGAACATTGCGTCCATTTTCAGTGATTTATTGAAGACCCTCTGGGATTAACATGGTAGTAGAAATAGACATGAAACACTGTGATATAACAGAAAATAACATGAGAATGCTTAGAGTCAAATATAAATATACCAAGGTCTAGATAGCATAAAAAGTAACATCATCATAAAAGGAGTAAGCACCTTCATGCACTGTGAGCATTGTATTTTAGTATACTGTTACAGCAGTCCTGTACTGCTAAAGCATGTTGACCTGTTGTATTAGTGCCTCTGTATAAAGAGAAGTTAATAAGATCAAAGTATTTAACTATTATGTAAAAAACTTGAATATTGCACGGTGGGTATAATTGAAGAAGAACTAATACTTTTAGATTGTTGATAATATGTACTTTTCATACAAGCAAAATTGATCATTTACATTACCAATTAATAGCCTCTGTAGAGAAGTAAAAAGAAATAAAGACAATAAGGGAGAAACAGAAGTCCTTTACACAGAGGCTGGTAAGCTATGACACAATAAACTCATAATGAAAGTGCAATTACTGAAAATTAGTTCATAAATAACCAAGTAGGTATTTAGCAAAGTGGCAAATAGGAAATAGCAGGCAAAAGTAAACAATGTACTGGAGACAGCAGGGACAGTGAAGGTGGGGGTGCCACTAGGGTTAGCATTATAATCTTACCTGGACCAGCTGGTTGACCAGTCTCACCAATATGATTATCTCCTGGACCAGTTGGTTGACACACCCACAAGGGGTGTCAGCATCCTGGATCTGCTGCTTACCAATATGGGGACCACTATAGTACCCCCACTGTGAGGTCTTCCCTGATGAGATCTGTCCAGAAATTAGTCTCATTCAAAGTAACTATCACATCTAGCCCCCCTCTCCAGCAGCAACTAAACTAGAACACTTCTCTAAAGCAGATTATAACCTGTTATGGGATGGTATAAATAGCTTCACTGTACTTTTGCCCTCAGATGGAACTGGCAGCTATGCTGAGTTCTATGCCAGTGCTTTATACAAACACATGTATAACTGCATTGACCCAGCCGTAGCTGATAGGATCAAAACAAACTCCTCAAGGAAGAGCAAATCTGCCTGGTGGACAACTGCTATTAACAGGCTTTACAATAAGAAATTGATGTCTATGAATATGAGGGAGCAAGCCCTAAACTGGAAACACTCCCTCCTCAGCTTAAACAAGCAAATCAGACTTCTTGTGAAGTCCACCAAAGCAAACTATGAATCCAAATTAGCTTTTTCAACTAAAGGCAGTTATAAGGCATTCTTTAGTTACATCTGTAACCTAAAAGGAAAGGCCCAGATTTGTGTCAAACTGGTAGTTAATGATACCACATATGCTGAACCTGTGGACATAGCTAACCTGCTGGCTGACAGGTTCTGTGAAAACTTCACTCCCTCTGTTCTCACCACATGTACCCCATGATATCCCTACCACTTGTGTCCTACCTTTTATCTCTAAAGAGAAGGTCATAAACTCCCCCCCCAAGGACAAAAACACAGCATCTATGGGATCTGGTAACATCCTAGGCTGTGTCCTACATGGGCTCCAACAAGAATTAGCAATACCATTGGGTATTCTTTTCAATCATAGTCTTAGCACTGGTGTTGTCCTAGCTAAATGGAAAATAGCCATTGTTATTCTCTTGCACAAAGGTGGTGCTTCCACTGACCCCAGGAACTATAGACCTATTAGCCTGACTACCCTTATCTGCAAGGCCATGAAACAAATCATCATGGACCTTATCAACAAAGATATAGGTAATATCCAAACACTTGGCCATACTCAGTCTGGTTTTGTCAAAGGGAGATCATGTCTATTAAACCTAGTGGACTTCTTCGAGACAGTCACCAAGGCCCTGCATAAGGCAAAATATGTGCATACAGCCTACCTAGACTTAACTAAGGCTTTTGACACTATCCCCCACTCAGGCATCATTGACAAACTCATACCAGCTAGGTATTAACCATTATATCATTAGATGGCTCACTAACTGGTTCACTGATAGAACACACATAGTCAAAATAGGGGAATCCATCTCCAACAGCAGACCTGTACACAATGGTGTTTCACAGGGGATCAGTCCTGGGACCTCTACTTTTTGGAATCTGTTTCTCCGAAGTACAAGTAAAAACTAAAGGTCTGTGATTGACAAAGTTTGCTGATGACTGCAAACTGGGAGCGGTCATAGCATCTCCAAATGATGTCAACATCCTACAAGAGGGTCTTACAAAAACAAATGATTGGTGCCAAAGTCATGGCCTTAAACTCAATGCAAAAAAATGTATTATCATCCCTTTCAGTAAGAGCAATGTTCCTCTAACTACCACATCAATAGCAACACCTTATGTATGCACTCAGTGGTGAGAGACCTGGGCACACAGGTTGACAGCAACCCTATCTATGATCACCATGTCTCCACAGTGGTAAGAAGGGCATTCTGTATTGCTCATCTCATAAGTAAAGGCATTGCCTCCAGAAAAAAAAGAAGTTTTAACCTCCCTGTACTCTTCCCTCATCAGGCCAGTTATTGAATACAACACCCCTTTTTGTATGTACTTTTCCAAGCACCTGCAGGAACTGGAGAGACCACAAAGGTTCGTTCAAAGGAAAATTCAAGGTCTTCAGCATCTGTCCTATATGGATCATCTGAAATCACTGTCACTTTATTCTGTTTCATACAGACTACTCAGAAGCGACCTCTGTGTTGCATATAAGGCAATCTCTGACCCTGCCTTATTGGAAATGCTGCATATCTACAAGTCAAATGGTACACTGGTTACTCTCTCTAAGGACCTTAACCTGGTATGTGACATTAATAAAATCTGCTGGAAGGACAGATTTGTCTCCCAGAGGTTGCCACACCTTTAGAACAGACTCCCAGTTCATGTCAAACAGAGCACCTCATTGACCCTCTTCAAACGCAGTCTGGATGATCGGATGGGTAACCGTAAATTCACCCCAGGGGTTCTGCCTTTGTGCCCTCTTGGACAAGGGCAATAAGTGCTGATTGTGGAAATAAGAGTAGAACTTGGCTAGGCTTGTAAGGGCCCTAGGGCTATTAGCCTAATAACTTCCTATGGTCCTATGACCTGTTCTCATTGTACATCACTGACCTACATGTACCAAAAGTAAAATTAGTCAGATATAAAGACAACATAAATACTGTCTGTATCTTCAAAATAACTACTGAATAAAAATGTAGTCAGGGACCTGTGTACCTGGGTTGAAACTTTTCTATCCTTTGATCATCATGAGGTAATTGTAGTCAGAAAATCTTCTAGTTAGACAAGTTATAGAATTCAATACCCCCTTCACGATGTATTTCACTCAGCACACATCAAACAATTTCAGGAGACCCAGGTGTTCCTAATTAAGAAGATTTCAGACTTCAATACCCTAATCTACTGAGAGAGGCTAGAAGCTTTAACCTTTTACTCAGCATCTTATAGAATCTTGAGGGTCCAAACCAAATGGTAGAAAAAGTCCTCCACTACAGGAGGTTTATGGTATTTCACAGTGAAGACTCTATTCTGGCTCAGTCTTCCTTGCAGTTTTTATAGACTTGGGTAGTGCTCTGTGCTTTGCTTGTCATAAATCAAGGACAAAGTTCCTGAAAATCACGGATACCTAATGAGCATATATTATGCATATTCAAGAATGAGGCAATGGAGTTAGAAAGACAAGCAGGACACAGTTGTTTTACTTTTTTTATATTAAAGTGCCTTATATGTAAATTTACAACAGTATAAAAGCATCTGCACCAAATGAAACAGAAAGCAAAATCGCACTGCTGTATCAGAAAAAATGCTTTACATCAAAACTACTCATGCACTACCCCAGGTTGTTCCTCTTTTCACCACTAGCATACTTTGACTATGTTCAGAGAGAAGGGCTTGGTGAAATCCATTATTTAGACAAAGAACAAATATATTTTTGTCTAGGCTATATTATCTTGTCATCTCTGTTCTAAAGAGTGTACACAGTGTGCTTAATGCCATATGTATAAACTGCAACTTGTGAATACTTTATCTATTGACAGTGTTCTTTTCATCTTGTTACAGCTGTCCAAATATTTTCACTAAGTATGCACAGATGCACACTAAATACACTGAAGCTGAATTTTTACTTAATTAATATGACATTATTCTGTATTAGGCTTTGTAACACCTTTATTTAACTGTAACCATATTATGGCAATGTGGAGATTTTTTCCCTGAGCCTCCACTGAAAATGGAATATTATCCCAGTCATACTTTCCCAGTAAACAAATGTTGAATAAATGTCAAATACAAAATATAAATAAATACGGTATAATTGCTACAGTCCTAAAGAAAACAGAATGCAAAATCACACTGCACTTGTCAGAAAGTGCTTTATATCAAAAATGTGCCATATAAAAACACTTTTTCTGTCAAAATGGTTCTAATTGCTAACCAAATTAGGAAGAAAGGCTAGGATTCAGAAAGAGTTTCCACAAGTGGCCAGCCCTAACATGAGCAGCCAACCACTCATGTATACCTTTCCTGATTCAGAGACAGGCCAGTTTCAGTGATTTTATACAGTCAGTAGAATCACTGCAGTGGGCCATCTCCTCGGCCATGCTAAATGCTAGTGAGGCATTTTGGGGAGATGGTGGTTAATGCTAAATAGCCATGTGCTTTCCCCTGGAAATGCTTGCAGGAAGTGATTTACACAGCTGAGAAATTCACAGAAACATTCAACTATATAAACATAGCCAGCTGTGCTAATTAACAAAGCTAAAATGGTGTGTTTACCCATTATCTTAAATGGAAGAGACCATGTTGCAGATAAGGCTATGGAAGATCAGTGAGATGTGACAGTGGTGTGTGTGTAAATGTGTGTATGAGTATAGCAATGGGTGTGCATGTCATAATGTCTGTAAGGGTATGACTGGTCTCAAATAGATGCGTGTTTGTGTGCAAGTGTGATTGTATGTCTGCCTGGGCTGACACAGTACAGAGTTACATAGAGAATCGTTAGTGTAGGAATGTGTGTGTGTGTTTGTGTGTGTGTGTGTGTGTGTGTGTGTGTGTGTGTGTGTGTGTGTGTGTGTGTGTGTGTGTGTGTGTGTGTGTGTGTGTGTGTGTATGAATCTCTGCATTTGGGAGGAAGAGTGAGAGAAGCAGGGATCCTATGCTAATACAAGTCTGGGCCAACAGTGGTACTTACTGCCAAAGGGTGCTGTTGGTAATTACACGCAGTTCAGGCAAATGCAAATTAAGCCAATAATAAGGTCTTCCTCCTTTTAGCTAAACATCTATCTGAATTGCATTTAACACAACCATGTAAAGTGAACCTTGTGGTGGTATTAATTTACATGAGCATAAGGGAGTCCTACCACCTTCCAGGGATAATATGCATGTTAGCTTGTCACATATATGAAATATATATAATAGACATATAGAAATAAGCTAGCTGCTACTTAATTACTGTTTAGTGGCAACATGTGGCAGGAAAAGGAAAACTCAGACCAACCTGAAACTCCAAAAATAGTATTTCATTGTATCTTAGCTAACATACAACACAGAAAGGACAAATCGCACTGCACTATCAGAAAAAGGTCTTTATCAAAAATGTGCTATATTAAAGAATACATTCTATCAAAAATGCTCTGCAATAAAAATTGCTTTCTACCACAAATACTATGGTAACCAAGTAACTATATTGGCAAGGCACATTGCAGTCTATCCTCTACTTAGCTATTGTTCAGTTGTGTTTAAAGGAAATCCCCAACTTGAAACATCAAAAACATATTGTTCGTTGAATAACAGTTAGTAACACAAAGGAAGACTACATTGGACAGTTAGGAAGTGCTGTGCATATCAAACATGCTAAACTGCTTTTGATCAAAATGCTATGGACTATTAGCTTGAGACAGCATTACAAGTCAAACAGAAATGGGCTCCACTGTGTAGGGGGATGGAGCCCTGACTTCGACCCAGATGACCCAAGACTGAATAGCAGTCAGGGGCTAGAGCCAGGGATGGAGTTGGGGGAAGAAGTAGTTTTGCAAGCTTGTCCATTTGGAGATGAAGGGGTTCCTGCCTGTGATAAAAACAACATTTATGGCAGGTTGCTATTAATTTTGGTACTTCGGCATCTGAGGAAGTGGATTTAACTGAAGTTATATGTGGTGATACACATGACATCACTGACTGCACCTTGTAGAATATCAAAATAATCGGGTGTCATTCAAGTAGTCTATGTTATGCTGCAGGCTGCTCTCCTCCATTTCTCCAGCCCAGTTCACCATCCAGAAATACCATTTTATATACTTTAATGTAGTAGAGATACTCCCGTTCAACCCCACACAATGTGTGATTCCAGCCTCAGTGAATAGTACCAGGGACACTTAAAGTAAAATGGTGCACTCAGACATCTCATGTCAAGTTGGGGGGGGGTAATGGAAATAGGTGGAAATACATGAAAATGATCAACTGATACTTAAGTACCATTCAGTGGTATTTAATGGAAAAACATTATCGAAAAAACCCACAACTTTTTTAATGTTATTTTTGTATTCCATGATATGTTAATGCCAGTAATGCGTACCCCATTAATTACCATGGAATATGTATGTGAAATGAGGAAATACATCAGCTGTTTGGAACAGTGAGATTAAACATGGCATAGAACAACTGGAAGGACACAATGTAAATTAAATAACACTGGCATCTGCTCTCATGTAACCCCATCATGTGCAATATTAAAAAGGAAGCTCTTAAGTGAACTGTAAAAGCTGGCCAGTGTTGGGCATTCCCAGACCCACATAAGTATTAGATTCCACAGGTATGGAGCCTGATAAGCAAATGAGTAAGTTTCAGAGTTTTCCATGCATACACATGGCACCACCAGCATACCCTGCATGGCTGAATGTAGAACCGTTGTTGGGGTATATGACGCAGCTAACTCTTTAAGGTAAGAGGGACCCAAGTCATGTAAAAACAAGTAAACTAACATAAGGACCTTAAAGATAAGTCACTGCAAACAAGAAGGCAGTGTAGATCATACAGTACATTAGTAATATGTTGATAACGAATTAGACCAATAAGCAACCTGGCAGCAGAATTCTGCATTAATTGCAGAGACTCCACTTCAGTGGTGAGTAGTCCTGGATATGGGGCATTGCAGTAATCTAACCATGATAAAACTAAGATATGAACTGCTACCAAAAGAATAGTTTGAGGCAAAAAATGTTTTATCCCTGGAAATAAGATGTCCCTACAACAGCTGACACTGATTACTGTAACTGATCACTGTAGAGTCAACCTATGGTCAAAGGTAGCACGAAGACTCGGCACTTTACTAACAAATTCAAGCTTGTTTCCTCTACAAAATATGTAATTATGAACTGAAAGAAAACAAGAATCCCTCTAGGTAGCATGAACTGCCATAACCTGTTTTTCAGAGGTGTTCAATTTCAGCCAGTTGCGAGAGAGACACACAAATGTATGGCTTCAAGGTGTTTAGCTAAGGAATACATACATGCCACGTCATCTTGTGGGAATGACAGGTAAACCTGGATATCATCTGCATAATAATGATATGCCAATCCCCTCTCCCTAGTAAGATTTCCCAGTGGAAGAATGTACACTATTAAAAGTAGCAGACTTAAGGCAGACTCCTGTGGGATTCCATACTCTAATGAGTAAGGCAAACAAATGTCCCGTCCTGAACAGACCCATTAGAATTGGCCCAAAAAGTAGGATCTAAACCACTAGGACTGTAAAGGATAGGACACGATATGATTTTTGCAATTCAATCAATAGGTCATGGTCAGCAATGTCAAATGCTGCAGAGATCCAGGCGGACCAATACAGAATAGAAATGCTTGTCTCTGGCGATCAGGATATCATTTATAACCTGAATAAGAGTGGTTCCTGTACATTGGTATGTGCAAAACTCTAACTGAAATGTGTCCATGAGTCCGTTGTCTATGAGATGGGTTTGAAGTTGCCTAAAATCAACTTTCTCAATAACCTTTCCAAAAAGGGGAGGTTTGAGATTGCCAGAAATGGTCCATAATGTTGGCATCTAAAGCAGGCATCTTGAGGCTAGAGATAACCAGAGCATGTTTCAAAACTGATGAAAAAATCCCCAGTTTTAAGGACAAACCCATTATCTGGACAGTTACCATTCCCAGGACATCAAGGTTAAGTGAAATAGTCTACATGGACAAGGATCCAATCTGCAGCTTCTTGGTCACATACTTAAAACCATTGAAATGAACTTATTGTAATCAGAAATACTGAACACCATCCAAGTGATAAACGCAAGAAAGGAAGACAAGCATGACAAATTTTTATCCTTCGCCCTGCTATAAACCATCCTAGGACAGATTTACACAATTGCCTTTGACACTTTTTAAAGTACTGCAACTAGTCACTTAATTAACAGAGTAATATATTTTCTGGTGGAAAATAAGAAGCATGCAAATATGATATATAGCAGCATTATTTGGTGATCGTAACATTCACTGACTTAAAACAAGGGATCTGGTGTGGATATACTATTCGAAGCCCCTAGATCAAACATGAGGAGACTTTGGTCCTTTTTTTAAAATAAAGCAGAAATAAATTACAACATGCAGTGACAACAGAAGTGCTGCAACACAGTCTGAACTTTTTATGCATTTCAAAGCACCTCACAAAATACAAATGACACAAAAAGAAAACCAAAACATTGTTGATGTCCATTAGTCCTCTAAAAAGAAAATAATTGTTAAATATGTCCCCCTGCCTCTCAACCCCAACCTTTCATTTCTAACTAACACATGGGTGATGGTCGTAATGGATTTCTTTCAGAACTACTGATATGACGTAACATGCTAGCAATGAATTGTTGTACATTATATTGCTTCTCTTGACACATATTAACAGTAAAAACAAAACGAAAACTCCAGCAAAACTAGAACTTCCACTGAGTGACCTCCCAAACCTCTTGTATCAGAGGCACATGGGATATATGCAAATGATCCTTATGAACATCGGGTATTTCAGCTAATTGGCAATTCTGAATGCCCAAGTCATGGCCATTTAGAATTGCCAATTAGCTGAAACACCCGATGTTCATAAGGATCATTTGCATATATATTCATATATATATCCCATATGCCTCTGATACAAGATGTTTGGGAGGTCACTCAGTGGAAGTTCTAGCTTTGCTGGAGTTTTCATTTTGTTTTTATGATTAGTTTTTCAGTGACCTTCTCACTCATTGTTTTAGTTTGTTGTTTGACATATATGAACAGCAGAAAAATGCATACTACTTATGGGACGTGAATAATATACTCTAATCCATAAAGCTTCCATGTTGGCTTGCACTTATTAAGCCTCCTACAGCCAGCCAGAAAAATAATCACTTCTTAAGTTAGCCTTTCAAGCTGTAGTCCTCTCCTCCAGATGCACAATACAACCCCCCCCCCTCTCTCACTCTCTCACAGATAAGTATAAAAAGACCACAAAAACAGCAATTGGGACACTTATGAAATATGCCTACTGCACTATTAGAGACACCGGTAACCTTGATCTCCATCTCCATAAGTCTAATAACTTAGTGTACATCTACTGGAGAACTAATAGTTCACCAACTGATAAGTAGAACATGATGGAGAGATATAGTTATTTCACAGTTCCTCCCCCATCTTTAGAATAAGCTGCCCCTGCAAGTTAAACAATAAAATTAATTCTCATCCTTCATACAGGATGATTAGAGGGTCTATATTAGTTTGTCGTAATGCAACTGCAGCGAACACCAGCTCATTGATGATCATTCAGCAAAAATAATTTCAGCAATTCACTGAATTTCCACCCAACGAACCAACAGCTACACAAATTGAACCCACCTAAGTAGGGGGCTTCTGCCCCCCCACACCCCTGATGTGGGGGTTGTGCCCCCCACACCCACAAACTATAAATACCAACTCTGAGATTGCATTACAGTGGAGAAAAAGGCAAAATTGTGCAGTAGGGCAAGTATTTACTTGCCCTCTTTAAATTCAGTGAATCACTGAAATGATTTTCGCTGAATGAAGGTCAACAATACAGTGTTCGCTGCAATTGCATTGCAACAAACTGATATAGACCCACGATTGGATGGGTGCCTTTAACTTTACCTCAGGACTAATTGGCCTAGTCCTCCTTGAGAAAGGGGGTACAGCCGAGGATGGGTATTGGCAAAGTTTTGATTGTAGCAAAACTAAAATGCCTTGAAACTATTAATGTAAGAATCTATAAATCTGCAAGGGGGATTGCCTTAAGTGCCAGAATCTTCAAAGATAAATGGTATTCCAATAAACATAAGTAAAATGAATTTCATATTGGTTGTCAAAATGTTGTATCAAATGAGGTGCCACTTAAGACAAGAGATAGCAGATGAAGCATATAGCTACAACAGCCTAGGTATCATAGTGGACAAGAACTAACCTCCAAAGTGTGCATTAATGCAGCTTGATGTTCATATTGTTTATTGACACACAAGCAGCAAACAAATCCAAACCAGCCCAGAAGTTGAAAATGTTGAAACACAGGTGCCTAGTAGAAATGTAGCTAGAATAAAGAAGTTGAACCACAACAAGAAATGGTGAGTGCTTTCACAGTGGTAACCATTGCTTCATCAGACAGTTCATTCAAACAGCAACAGCACTTAAATACTTTAAATCATTTCTAAAACAACCAATCCTACCACTCAAAGTTAATTCAGCACTCAGAAATCAATTAATTACTATGGTTATGTTTTTCCCTTAGTTAATTGCTGAAGTCCGAAAAACTCTGTTTAAAAACCACATGCACAAAATGTAAAGACAAGAACATGTGGATAAATATAAATAAAATACATAAAATGTCAATGAATAAATACATATACTCATGTTCCCTATTTAGTAACTACTTATGTGCATGGGTATAAGAATAAAAATATATATAAAAGTACAAGCAATACACACTCAACAACTTAATACATATATTCTGCCTAATAAATGCACATGTTGTCGACCAAGTAAATACATATGCTTTAATACATGCATCTCAACAAATGCTTGTCTTTAATGATATCTATGCTAGAAGAAGCTCAAGAAATACTGTCATATTGACCCAAAGCCCTGCATGTGTTTATGTAGTCTTCTCTTGTTAAAATAGTATTATTATTTTTTATTTATTTTAACCTTCTAGATTTTAGCACTGGCTTCAATGGAACACTATCATTCAAACCCAAACCTCTGTGTGCTCCTAAACGCAAAATCCATTTTACTTCCATATTTTCAGTAGTATTGACTATATCCCCCATCCTATTGCTGACATTCTGAATGTGTAAAACCTGAAACAAAAATATATAGTCATCCCCCTTATCCAATGTATGCTTAGCCAAAGCACTATACAGTTGCCCTTTTCTAGTGCAGTAAAGGTGATCCCTTATCCGTTCCCTAAGGTGATGGTTAGTTTTGCCAACATAAAAAAGGAAACATGTTGTGTAGTGAGCTACATACACTACATTCTTAGTATTGCAATCAGCAGAATTTCTTAGCTCCCATAGATGCCCTGTTTCAGGGTGCTTAAAAAACATTGATTCATCTATATAAATGCACTGTGTTCATTTTCCACATCTATGGGTACCATTCACTGTGCTATCCATCAGAGTAGGTATCCTTGGATAGCAAAGCTGCTGTTTTAGATTTTTCTTACTTCTAAATGCAAAATGTGGTTGTCCACCCACTATGTTGGTAGTATCCTCATCTACTAACAACATATGCCACTTTTATCGTATGATGGTTTCAAACCTTTTTACATCTCTTGTATACAGTAAAACCGTCGGAATGTATGGTAATACACTATTCCTGATACCTACCCTGTCACTACCTGCTCTATCAGAGTAGTAGGGCTTAGCTTTACCTTTCCTTTCTTTGTGTACATTATGGTACACTTTATCAATTTCATGTTCACTACACCCCCATTAATGAAACTTGTTCTTAACTTAGTTAATTCATTTCTATACACTTCCTCTTGACAACATAGGTGAGATGTTCTCATTGCCTGACCTCTGATTATGTTAGGAAAAATCTTAGGGTTATGCATACTATTTCTGTGAAGAAAAGATGGTCTGTAGCATTGTTTCCTATGTAATTTCGTAGACCATTGGTCATTTTCTCTGTATATGGTAACGTCCAGGAAGTCTAAACTCATCTCAGAACAGTTCATCGTAAACTTTAAAAAGTCACTAGTGGTATTTAGGTATGCATACAGGGATTTAAGATGTTCACCATCACCTTTCCAAAAAATAGAAAGATCATCTACAAAACGCCTATAAAAGGCTATTTGGGGATTACCTACATATATTCATATTCCCATTTAACCATAACCAGGTTTGCATATGTGTTGGCACAACTTGTGCCCATGGCAACCCCTGACAACTGCTTATAGCATATGCCATTGAACATAAATATGTTGTGCTCTAGTACCAATTCTAGTAACATACAGAGAAAGTCTATCTTAGTATTAGAGAACTTACCCTGCCTTGTCAACACTGATTTCACCATGCTTATCCCCTGGTCATTGGGTATACTTGTAAATAAAGACACTACATCTAGTGTGGCCAGCATCCCCACATCTGCTGTTCCCATTTGCTTCACTGCCCCATAAAGGTCCACTAAAAACTGTTCTGTGTCTTTCAAGACATATGCATATTCACTGAGTGCTGTCTTCAATTCCTTATCCAGGTATATAGAGATAGGTTCTGTTAGCCATCCTGCCCCTGCTACTATAGGTCTAAATTTCAGATTATATGGGTCTTTGTGTATCTTGAAGAGGCCATGGATTTGAGGTATGAGTGAATTTTCAACAGTAAAATAATTAAAAAGCTCTTTACTTAATAGTTCCATACACATGCATTCATATAAGGTACTAGCAATCTGTTCACCCATTTCAAACACAATTGTTGTTGGTACTTCAACATATACATTTGGATCCAATAACATTTCTTGCATAGCTGTATTTATTCAATATCACCACTGGTCCCCCTTTGTCAGCGGGTCTTATAACTATCCTATCAGAAGTCTACAAGTCACACAATGCTTTGTGCTCACTCTTTGTCAAATTATACTTTCCTTCTTCTAAAAAAATATTGTTTCCTGTGCTATAAATGGCATTTTCACAAGCTTTTAAGAAGGTTTCTATATTATGCGGCAAAATTGGTACATACAGACTGTTTTTCTTAAACTGAACATCCCTTACCTCATTGCCATTTCCAAATTGTTGTTTCAATGTTACATTTCTAGTAATCATATGTAGGCATAACAGAAATTCACTAATGTCCATTTTAGCTGAAGGTATAAAATTTAAACCTCTGTTTAATAAAGAAGTCTCAGCTGCAGGCAGTTCATATTTGGGAATATTCCATATTAACTCTCCTGCCCATACCTCCACATATTCTTCAAAGAGTGAGTTTGTAACTGACCTGGTGCCTCTTTCCATTTCTGGCCCCTGTAAGTGTCCTGTTCCACAGATTTTCTCCTCTCTGCTCGAAACGGTAGGGGTAGAACAGGAAAAACCTGTTGTTGATGATCTTTTTATTTTTTGGAAAAGTGATGGTGAACATCTTAAATCCCTGTATGCATACCTAAATACCACTAGTGACTTTTTAAAGTTTACGATGAACTGTTCTGAGATGAGTTTAGACTTCCTGGACGTTACCATATACAGAGAAAATGACCAATGGTCTATGAAATTACATAGGAAACAATGCTACAGACCATCTTTTCTCCACAGAAATAGTATGCATAACCCTAAGATTTTTCCTAACATAATCAGAGGTCAGGCAACGAGAACATCTCGCCTATGTTGTCAAGAGGAAGTATATAGAAATGAGTTAACTAAGCTAAGACCAAGTTTCATTAATGGGGGTATAGTGAACATGAAATTGATAAAGTGTACCAAAATGTACACAAAAAAAGGAAAGGTAAAGCTAAGCCCTACTACTCTGATAGAGCAGGTAGTGACAAGGTAGGTATCAGGAATAGTGTATTACCATACACTCCGATGGTTTTACCATATACAAGAGATGTGAAAAGGTTTGAAACCATCATACGACAAAATTGGCATATGTTGTTAGTAGATGAGGATACTACCAACATAGTGGGTGGACAACCACAATTTGCATTTAGAAATAAGAAAAATCTAAAACAGCAGCTTTGCTATCCAAGGATACCTGCTCTGATGGATAGCACAGTGAATGGTACCCATAGATGTGGAAAATGTACACAGTGCATTTATATAGATGAATCAAGATTTTTTAAGCACCCTGAAACAGGGCGTCTATGGGAGCTAAGGAATTCTGCTGATTGCAATACTAAGAGTGTAGTGTATGTAGCTCACTGCACAACATGTTTCCATTTCTATGTTGGCAAAACTAACCATCACCTTAGGGAACGGATAAGGGATCACCTTTACTGCACTAGAAAAGGGCAACTGTATAGTGCTTTGGCTAAGCATACGTTGGATAAGGTGGATGACTATATATTTTTGTTTCAGGTTTTACACATTCAGAATGTCAGCAATAGGATGGGGGACATAGTCAATCCTACTGAAAATATGGAAGTAAAATGGATTTTGCGTTTAGGAGCACACAGAGGTTTGGGTTTGAATGATAGTGTTCCACTGAAGCCAGTGCTAAAATCTAGAAGGTTAAAATAAATAAAAAATAATAATACTATTTTAACAAGAGAAGACTACATAAACACATGCAGGGCTTTGGGTCAATATGACAGTATTTCTTGAGCTGCTTCTAGCATAGATATCATTAAAGACAAGCATTTGTTGAGATGCATATATTAAAGCATATGTATTTACTTGGTGGACAACATGTGCATTTATTAGGCAGAATATATGTATTAAGTTGTTGAGTGTGTATACCCATGCACATAAGTAGTTACTAAATAGGGAACATGAGTATATGTATTTATTCATTGACTTTTTATGTATTTTATTTATATTTATACACATGTTCTTGTCTTTACATTTTGTGCATGTGGTTTTTAAACAGAGTTTATCTGACTTCAGCAATTAATTAAGGGCAAAACGTAACCATAGTAATTAATTGATTTCTGAGTGCTGAATTAACTTTGAGTGGTAGGATTGGTTGTTTTAGTAATTAATTAAAGTATTTAAGTGCTGTTGCTGTTTGAATGAACTGCCTGATGAAGCAATGGTTACCACTGCGAAAGCGCTCACCATTTTGTATTAAAAAAAAAAAGAAGATTTTACTTTGTTGTGGTTCAACTTCTTTATTCCAGCTACCTTCCTACTGGACACCTGTGTTTCAACATATTGCTTATTGAAATTAATATGGTTAAGGAAAATCACACTGTTAATGGCTGTCTTGAATATCATAGCATGTAGGATTCTCAAATAGATATGTTTGGTTTGGAATCCAATGACTGAGAAAATTTAAAAACAGTCCACTAAGAAGATTCTGTGCCCAAGGAATCATTCTTGTGAGAAAACGCTAAAAATCATCTCTCTCAACCTCTTTGTGCAAAAAATCTAAACAAAGCCTGAAATAATGGGGGGACAAAGGCACAAAAATAGGGACAGATTTCAAATCTTGCTCTTATAAACTTAGAAAGTTCACAGAATAACAGAAGTTGTCTTCACATGCATTTTCTGAAGGATATAAAGTGTGAAAGTCAAATGTATGTCATTATTTAGTGCCTTTAATCCTCAGTGATTTTCCAGAAAACCACAATTCTTTTTGATTAACAGACCAAAAATAAAAGGCATCTCGACATTCTGTGAAATCTGAACAGTTGAGAGGTATCCTAAAATGATATAGCAGTCCAGTATGTCACACAGAAAATGGAAGTGAAAAGTAGTTCCAATATATAAAGTATAGGGATATGAATACTTTTTCAAAACAGAGCTAATAGGACTATCATTAAGGACAGATCTCCACTTAAAAAGCAAATGCCACAGTACAAACCAGAGAAGTTATGAAACTGATGCAACTGTATGGCAGTTAGTAGCCATGACTCTATGGATATAGAAGTATTAAAGATGATAAGCCAACACATATTCATCATTTTATTAAATCGGAAAATGAAAAACAAGGAGGGCACAGTCTGGGCAGGAAAATGGGAATTTCATATGCCTTTCACCTACACTTATAAATTACATAGGTGGTATATTCTGCCCCTGAAGCTTTTTAGATGCAGAATGAACGACTTTAGTGGATGCTGGAGATGTGCGAAAGAATTAATACACAAACTGTTCATGCAGTAGGGATGCAAGGACATTGAAAGCTTGTGGGAAGAGGTGCTAAAGCTGTGCATTGAGCTATATGGCAGAAAGTAGATATTGGGAGCAAGAAAACTCTGTTTGGAATGTTACCAACAGGTACAACTGACCAGAAAATAAGAACATAGGAATTATACTTAAGTATGGCAGATTATAGGTGAAGAATGATGGAAGGAAGGTAGAGTTGATGGAAATGCTAGGAAGTTGACTTTGAAATGGTTCCTTGTACTGGAGAGAGATCAAGGAATTGGGAAGAAGGAACATCAGGGAAAGCACTGTAGATATGGAATAAGAATAATAACTTTGGGGGCGTTTGGTGCCCTCAGGATCAGGACTACAGATGAGTGAATGTTTCAGACTTAGTAGGTCAGATGTCATATAGGATATTATGAAGAAAACATACAAAGCCATTTAATGTACAGTTTTAGAGTATTTTTTATGGAACAGGATAGTATGAGTCAATGTATTGTAAAGTAAATTTTTTTCTATAAACAATGAATAAAATGGTGTCATACAAAAATGTTTGCATTTGCAAAGGAAATACCCTGATAGAGAGACCTATGTTAAGGAACTAGAATAACTGGAACATAGGGTCAGGAAGAGAAAACCATGATAATTAATTGGTCGTATTACAACAATTTGCATATAATCACCTTTCTTTGAAGAGCAGTATTTTATGTATGATTTTATGAAAATTATGCTGTAACTATTTTACAGACTCTATAGACAAATACTATTATAATACTAATTTGTGGATCACTGTGGCTCAGTGATTAAGATTTCAGACTGATAGTTGTGTGATTCAAGTCTGACCTCTCGTCATTGTCTGGTTGAAATATGTATGTTCTCCCTTAGTCTATGTGGGTTTTCTCCGGGCAAAATATGCCAGTTGCTTGGCTACCCTAAGGTAAAAGGGTACCTTTTTCTCTTGTTGCTTTTTTCGTGGCTGAATAGTGTCTAAGATTGGCCACATTAACTTTATTTACCTAGTAAACAAATACATTAAAATTAGCCAAAATTATTCACCAGATCCAGATTTTACCAGTGTCTAAATAGGCATACAATGTACATATGTACAAATAACAGGATATAGAAACTCAGACTGTAAAACATATTGTATTTCCATTTTGTCTGGCAAACGATTGTCTGAGTTAATAAGAAGCAGGGATATAACTTATTTAAGCGGAAAGTCTGCCTCTGCTGTCATGTTTCACGTACCAAGACTGTGGCAGAGATTGCTTGCTCCTTTCACCAGGCAGTATACATTACAGAAGAATTTAAAAAGCAAAAAAAAACATGGAAAGGCTTCAGTTTTGTGCTAATTCTTTGGCTGTGAAGGGCTAAGGAAACCACAGGTACTGTTTATATTATAATGCATGTCATGGTGTAAAGGCCCAAAAATGAAGAGAAAGGCTTCCACTGTGCCTGAGTCTGAGATCTGCTGACTAACAGATGGAAGCTGTACTTTAACTAGAATAAGTTCCCTGAAGTTGGAATCCCTGAGGGGGAATATCTGTTGTTGGATGTGAAGGTTACTGCTACACTACTTGATACAGGAATAGATATGAACATGCTGGCTACTCTGCACAACACAATCAGGGGCAAAAGGAAAAGAAGAGACTAGAGGCTAACAATATGCTGGATTTTATTACACCAGAACTAATTCTGTGCATAGGGACCTTTGTAGAGGGCAATTTAGGCAAACTGTGTTCCAACAAAATTGCTTCACCAGAAGCACTTTTACTGATAGTGGAAATCTTCCTTTTGTCTACTGTTGTGTGACCTCAAATTTGGTATATTTAAGTTTGGGTGTAGGGGATGCCCCCCCACATGGGATGCAGAAGGACAATATTCAAAATTATATTAGTAGTCATTTATGTAATAAGTCTGTTTTCACAGACTGAAAATATTGCTCAGGCATATTCTTTCTGTTTATTTTTTTTTTCAAAAACAGGCTTTTACTATGTATATACAACATGAACGAAAAGTCATAACATACAACCGGAAACCTGAAAAACATATAACTTCTGACAATACGAACAAACATTACAAAGAGCAAAATAGGCTCATTATCACATAATGTTTATATACAAATAATTTAAGTGGAAAATAATATTTACAAAATTTAGTTCCAGTTCTACCAACCACCTTAACTAATAAAAAAAGGAAAATTAAAAAAAAACAGTGTTTGGACCCGCCACAAGCATGTTATAACAGTACCAAACTTATATCCAGTGGCAAAAATTTTGAAGACCCATGGAGATCATTTATTCATCGTTTTCTTTTTTAAATTTAGTGCTATAATATTGTATTTGCATGATGGGGTCTCCTACCCATCCTATATAGCCTATTTTTGGGTAAAAAACCAAGAAAACAGCTGGTGATAGTGTATTTGACCAAGCCATAATTCATTGAAAATACCTGAAAATCTCATTTAAAACTATCTAGTTTCCCAAGTTCCCAAAATATGTGCATCCAGTCCTGCAGTACCACTGTCCCACATTTCCAGCAACCTGTACCCACCCTGAGAACATGTGCAAATCTCAAAGGCTTATACAAATGTTTAAAACAACCTCGACAAGAAAAGACTACAAAACACCTTGATTTTATTTGTTTAACTTTAGCAGAGTCAGAACAAGTCTATAAATAAGGTCCTTTACATGAAGCTGCTGATCTTGAACTCTTTTGTATAGTTAATGTAAAGTTTGATATGGCAGCATACACTGAAAATGGCAGTTTATACATGAAATTGTAATGATAATTAACTAGTTTAACTGTGTCCATCTCTCCTTTAAGACAAAGTGGCAGTATTCTCCATGTAAAAGTATTTGTGGCAGAAGAACATGTAATTTAAACCTTGGAGGGATGCCATCAAGCCCCAGCTGTAGCAGAGATAAATGTAATCCAAGCCTTCAGACATGTTCATTCAACTCGGGCTCTCTTGAAGTAAATTATACAATATGACTTTCAGATGTTGACTAACTGTGCAGATAATAAGAGTTTGGCAAATAAGTTAGCATAATTCCTGTATTACCAGTGAATAACAAATAGTTCCTTATCTTAATAGTCCTTGATTTTCTTCCCACATGAAAGACTTTGCAAACTACAGCACTACATGCAGTAAATAGAGCACAAGGGTGTCAATTATACTGTTTAGTATACATTTCTTGAGTTCCATTTTCTTGCTAATATTTCCTTGTTATGATTTATTTTTTTGGCAATGGGCCCTCATATCATAAATTCAGCTCTTAAGTAATGTCAATAGTAACCTTTAAATTGTGAGATAAGTAGTCTGCTAAAGTGGATGCCAAAAATAATATCGCAGATTGGAATTTTCAGTCACTTTTAGTTAGCAAGGTCCTACTCCAGAAGGCATTTCTAATAGTAACATTGCTTGTTTGTCCTGCTCACTACTTTATGTTATTATGTATATCCATGCATGTGTATACCGTATTGCTGTGTGTGTGTGTGTGTGTGTGTGTGTGTGTGTGTGTGTGTGTGTGTGTGTGTGTGTGTGTGTGTGTGTGTGTGTTTACATGATATTATTTTGTTTCTTTCTTTATTGTGCTAATGAAAAAAAATACATAATCTAAAGAATATAACAAAGTACTAAGATTTCTGTCAGTGCATATTTCTGGAGCTAGGCATTTTATTTATTGCACATCACTGTAAAAAGTCTGGAACTAAGCACAATACTGGCAGTATAAATATTTTATAATGCAAGTATGTGATGTGAAATGCACCCATAACTTCAGACGATTCTTCATAGTAACAACTCTAAATTAAATGACATAAATATGAAACTATGTAGCACTGATACCCTTTTGTTATTTACTTGCATTTCAATATTGTTTTATGCATGGGTACCTTCTGATATATTAGTAGATCTGGTTCCAAAACCATCACATGGTAAAGCATTATTTTAATTTAATTTATTTTTCCCTAAATCTTTGATGTCATAATTACTGAGTTAATGACCAGTTAGTATCTTTTCCTGACAGAATTGTTTCTTTGCATCTAGGGAATATTATAGCCCTATTGATGAAGTCCACCACTGCTTTTCAAACTGCATTAATGAGCTAATGGAACAGAATGTCATTCAATAAGGTGTTATTCTTAATTTTCATAAATACCTTCTATTGTCTGACATGTTACTTGGTAACTCCCAGCCATGTACCTCTGATAGGTGTCTAAAGTGGTTAGCATATGCACATGCAAGTCATTGCACTGTAGGTCTAAACGAGTCACTATAATTTATACATAAATGGCCTTCCTACCTCGTGTTCTCCCTAGTTGCATATTTTATTATGATGTCTGACTATGTTTCTAGATCAATATACATATAGCTAGAAATGCATATAGATAGATACATATAGATAGTTGATATAGATACAGAAATTATATTATTTGGCTATCTAGTCAGGTCAGATTTTTAGATAACTTGACACAGTCAGATTAACACATGAATATGACATGCAATAGCATTTATATTATTAAAGAAGGTGTGTAAAACTTGCAATTTATCTTGGAACACTTGATTTACATTTTTCCACTGCATACTTAGATAGAGGTTAGTGCATTGCTAAGGTCCTCTGTTCGCCATCATTTCCCTACTCATTGAATTTATACTAAATCCTAGTTTCTTCACAGAATTCATGGATTCTGGGTATCTGAGGAGTATGTCTGCCTTAAACTTAAACCATGTCATGTTCAGTGTTTTTAAGCTTATTCTCTATACACCCACTAGGGGGTGCTATATTAGATGTTCTGCCCCTACCCAAAGATGGAGAGCAACCATTTGGCTGCTTGATATCCCCTCCCCAAGTCAGTCCTTCATCTCTTGACTCATAAATTAATTAACACAGCAATAATTAGACCATCTGCAGAAGTGCCTGAGAATAGCCACTATCTATAGACATAAAAGCTATTAGGAGTTTCATTAAGCACATCTGAGAACTAAAAAAAACAGAGTGAAATTACCTGTGAAAAATTAGAATTCTATTCAATAATACCTGTGGCAAAGAAAAAAAGATAAGTTAGTAGTCATCACATCAAAGTAAATGATAATATAGTAACAAACAATGTTAGAATTTAGCGGGTGCCCTGGGTCCACAGTGATGTCAGTAACCTAATCGTCCTGTCTTTTAACACAGACCGTGGAGTCTAATAGGTGCATGAGTGCAACAGTGGGCAGAAGACCCCATGGTGCAATGAAAGTGAGGGACAGTGCACATTGGCTGAGATAGAATCTCCCCAAGGCCATCTCACCAATCTTGTTGGGGAGGATGAGCATGAGTGCACTTGGTGGGACCTGAAAGATGGTGAACTATGCTTGGGCAGGATGAAGCCAGAGAAAACTCTAGTGGAGGTCCATAGTAGTCCTGCTGTGCAAATCAGTTGTCTGACCTGGGTATAGGGCAAAAGTTTAATCAAACCATCTAGTAGCTGGTTCCCACTGAAGATTCACTCAGGATAGCCGGCACTCGGTAGAAGCAGTTTTGTCTGGTCAAGCGAATGATTAGAGATCTTGAGGCCAAAACGATCTCAACCTATTTTCAAACTTTAAATGGGTAAGAAGCCTGTTTGAAGCCAGGTGTGGAATGTGAGTGCCTAGTGGGCCATTTTTGGTAAGCAGAACTGGCACTGCAGGATGAACCAAACCATCATTTCTTTAGTCTCTATGTGAATTGATCAATACTTGGTACTTAGAATCTAACATCCTTCAAACAACAAGTTAAGCATAATAAAAATGGCACCAGGAATAAATGGTCTAACTGCAGTTATATAGAACTTTTTTCCCTGAATTGTACTGTATCTGTAGACTTCTTTGAAAAGGTCACCAAAGCAATGGATAAGGGTAAAACAGTACACACCACATACCTCAACCTGGCCAAAACTTTTTACACAATCGCTCACTTGGGCATAGTAGAAAAGCTAAACTGGGTATAAAGTCCTACACAGTTGAGGCTGGTAATTTCAGAAATGTCGGGGGGGGGGGGGGCTGTAGGAATTAACTGAATGGGTAGAGCCAAATACAGTGGTTAAGCACTGTATTACAGCAGGTCTATAACCATTACCTGTGATCAAACAGATGTGGTTATTCATTTTCATCCACAGACTGCTTCAGTATAACCCACTCATTAAGGCCACTTTACTGACTATGTACACTTTAGATGTCTAGCCATAATCAACAACTCATGGGTCCCTTGCTACCCACTTGTCTCCCTTGTACACCTTAGATGTCTAGCCATAATCAACAACTCATGGGTCCCCTGTTACCCGCTAGTCTCCCCTGTACTCCCCCAGTGCCCTCCTCTATTTTCTCCTCATCCTGTCCCCACACTGTTCAGAAAGATTACATATTTCTTGCTGTTTCATATTTCATCCCATTTTTCCCTATACTTTTTTACCCTCTGTACCTGGCCAAGACTCCAATGTAATTTAAGTCTAGTGGCAGCAACTGAATTAAGATGGGGGTCTGCTAGGACCCTAGAAGTCATAAAGTTGTAGATGCACTGAGGTGTATCTTAGATAGTTTTCTTAACTAACGTTTGACTTAATGATAATGACCTGAACATAAAATTATGTGTAAGGAAATATATTTGTTTTTTCTGGGAATAGTGCCTACCTTCAAACCTCTCCAAAAAGAAAGTTATCATCCATGTACCACTCTGATGTTAGACTGGAATGAGAAGTAAAAGGGCAAATGTCCAGAGGCATATATTATACTGCTGAGTGTCTGGGAGAAGAAACCAAAGCACTTGGATAAACCACAAAGAGAAAAGGACGTCACATTGAAGGAAATGAACAGCCAAACACACAACAGAAGAACCAAGTGGTGTTATACGGCAACAGTAGTCAGTGCAACACTGCCAGCAATCAGACGCTATAAAACGCATTCTGCCCAGACCACTACAGACAGCTACTTACTGAGTGTAGTGCTGATGCTTGACTGTTACAGAAAGTGATACAAATTATACACACTACTTCTGCAAAGCCAGAATAATTAACATTTATTATAAACCAATGACAGTGTCAGTCACTTTTATCCACAGACAATCTTTGCATCCAATAAAGCCAACTTTATTGACTGAATGTACCTGAGATATAAAAATGTAGTAAAATAAAAATAGCAACAGTTGGACAAAGTAATTTAACTACCCCCCACAAACACACACACACACACACACACACACACACACACACACACAGACGTGACCATCAATTATTTCCACATCTATCCCTTCAGTAGTGTAACCACGTGTGCACAAGTAGTAAATTATACCATTTCCCCCAAATGACCTTTTCAGTAGTTTGTCCATGTATGCACAAGAACTTCACTAACATCACAATGGAACATTCTCCAAATGACCCCTTCAGTAGTTTGTCCGTGTGTGCACAAGCACTTCATTGACATAAAAATGAAGCATTCACCCAACAACTCCTTCAGTAGTTTATCCATGTATGCACACTCACATATACATACATTAACACACACACACACACACACACACACACACACACACGCTCGCGTTTTAAGTACTTCCCACTTCCTGGCATTAGCACTGTGGCTGAAAAAAAAAACCTTTAAAATAAACAAAGAAAACTTTCCCCTGCTTGTGCTTCCTCTTCCACATTAACTATTCCCTTCTTCTTGGCTCAGGCTTCCTCAATAACATGAGGAAGCCTGAGCCAATAGGAGGGGCTTGTCTGTGCATCATGCAGCAGTCTAGTGAGTCGCTCATTGAACGATGCTTCTGTCACTGCCGAATGCTGCTGCTCTAACCTGATTGATGATCAGGAAGCCTAATTCTGGATTATTTTTAAAACAGAAGCAGATTTTTTTGTTTTGGATCTCCTCTGAACATGGAGTTCTGAGGACCTGAAACACAACAGAAAGTCAACTATTATTTTTAATTTAAAAATAATAGTTAACTTTCTGAGTTAGCACATTCTTTTTTTTTTCTCTTTTTAGCTGAGGGGATCTGCAACCCAGCAACCAGTGCTACGAGCTGCCCCTGCCCCTATATCACCCACTGGATTGCAAACTAGCTCACAGGTAGGATGCATGAGATCAAAATAAGGAAAACTACCTCCACAGAGAGACCATTCACCAGAAGAATCACCCAGGTTTTGATTCTGGGACCTTTCCAATTTGGCATCTACTTTTCTGAAGAAAAGCCAGTGTAAAAAGGTGCTAGCTGACAAAGTTTGATAGGAGCAATCATTGAGTCTACAAATTACTTAGCTATCTTGCAGGAAGAATTATCCCAAACAAATAACTGATGCCAGAATCATGGACTGAAACTAAAGGCCAGAAAATATATTATCATAGCCGTTGGGAAATTGTCTACCCGGGAACCTACCAGATTGACAGTACACTCCTGAAACTTGACCCAGTTGTTCAGGATTTGCAGACTCATTTGGACAGTGGCCTAACCTTCAACCAACATGTGTCCACTGTCATAAGAAAGTCCTTGTATAGTGCACAGCTTATAATTAAAGTGATTGCAGCTACATCTAGAGATGTCGTTGTCCTTCCTTAACTCAGTCGTCATTAGGCCGATCAGTGACTATAATGCCCCCTTTGGCATGTATCAGCCCAGACACATGCAACAGCTGGAACATCCACAGAGATACCTTACTAAAAGGACACAAGACCTAAACAAATGTCCTACATGGACTGCCTCAAAGCCCCGTCACAATATTTGATATCCTATAGATTGCTAAGAAATACTACTGCTCTAGAACAGACGCCTCATCCATGTAAAACAAATTTCATCCCTATCTATATTCAAGTGCAACTTGGATGTATGGATGGGAGCTGGAAAAGTTACCCCAGCACTTCCCCTCATAGTACTAATGGATGGAGGCAGCTCCTAAATGCTTCATACCACATATGGGTCCCCTGAAATTATCTATTGTATGATCCATTATTCTTACTAGGGGTAATACATAATGTAACAACCATAGGATGGGTAAGGCAAATGTCTAACTATATGGGATAGGTTAATTCAAGCGCCAAAAGGGAAATTGTCTAAGCTTAAAATGTCCCTCAAGGGCAGCTGGACTAGTACTTCACTATGAACCTATGAACTTATCTATTGCTGACAGCTCGCAATCCGATTTAGAAGTGAGATGCACCTGATTTTGAAGTCAGCCACAACAAGTGTCCTAATAAAGTCAGGGAAAGATGCATTGTATGGCAGCTGCAATAGCAGAATTGCCCTTCATAGTATAGAATACAATGTCCTTATGGACATGATGGCTGATATACTCAAGCACTTCTTGCCAAATTTGGAGTACCCTAACCAGGATGTTTTATCTTCACCAGCAAATACAATATAATCTGAAAAGTGTGTTATCTGACCATAATAAATTATTTAATGGTCATTTAGCAGAAAAAATGAATTTGAAAAAGTGCTTCGGTTTTGTTTTGTAGTTCATATATCTGAGCTTTTATTTGTGTAGTGTATTGATCCAGTGTACTCTTGTCAGTGATGAACAGAGAGCAAGAAAATAAAGAATAGGGTACGGGAAGCAAGTGATCTAATTAATTAAAAGTAAATTGCTGCTGAAGCATTTGTATATAGTTAGAATTAATTAGCATCTCATAGAGCACAATTATATACAATATTTACAAGCAGCAGCTATCTGCAGTAGATATGTTATAAATGAAATGAGCAGTAATTTAAGTTAGTTACAGAGCTTAGCATTTTTGGAAAAAAATCAGCAAATTGGCTCAAGGAATGACAAAGAGTGCAACTTTATTAAAACAATAAAAAACACAGTGCAAACATTCACGCATACAAATGCATTTTTTTTGGCCCTTTCCGACCTCATTTTGACTGGCTCGATCTTCAGCAACCAATGTCCAAGCTGTGTCTACCAGCTACTCTCCAACTCCCTGGACTTTCTTTTTTTTGTTTTTTGTTTTGCTGGGGTCAATCATGAATCCTGAGGGTGTCCTGTGTGCTCGTCTCATCTCTGCTTCCATTGGGGTGGATTTTTTTATGACCTACCCACTCCCCTTCTATACCTCCCATGCTCGTTGATATGTCTGAGGGCAATTCCCCTCTTTGGACCATGCCTCTCCTTAGGGAGAGTATCAACGAATGCCCTAGTGCCTTGAATGGGTACACCTACCCCTTCCCTGTCCTCTCCATCTTTCACCCAAGCTATTAATCAAACCCAGGTCATCTGGGCTGTAGTCAGGGCTTTAGCCCTCTTTTCCATAGGACTGGCCTCAGGTAGTTTTTTAAAATTAATTTACATATAAAAGAGTAAGGCAGTGATGTGTTTAGATGGTAGCATGTGTAAGATGAGTTGGAAAAGGGATTCAAGTTTTTAGTAAGTAGAATGGGTGGAGGCTAGTAAATAAATGATGAGGTATTCAACACAATAAAATGGAAAAATAAATCATGTTGGAGAGACCATGAGGACAGAAAGAAGTTAAGCTGAGCATAGACGCAGGTTATATATAGATATATATATATATATATATATATATATATATATATATATATATATATAGCAGGTTAGGTATATATATATATATATATATATATATATATATATATATATATATATATATTAATTATATAATGTAACTGATGGTGCGATGATAATGGATTTTTAGAGTCTTGGTGAAGGTAGCTGCACTGAATGGATTAGAGTTTAGGATTTTGTTCCAGGGTTTGGGCCCATATATGTTAAATACATTTTTGGTGACATCAGTCTTATAAGTAAGGCGGTAGACCATCTAAATATGCACGTGTGTTCTTTCATAGTTAATGCAGAAGCTATTGCTGCTTCCTCGCCATGAAGCCTCCCACTGAAGTCACGTGGTTGACTCATTTTTGCGATAAGAGCCATTATAGCTCATTCATTTCCCTTAAAGCCAGAGCTGAATGCTGGGAGTGACACTATCATTCTTCTATTTCCCTGCTTGTATGCAGTAACGTTTCTGCGAGTACAAGGGCAATACATAACCTCACTCAGGTTATCTGGTGGTAAAAGGTGTTGAGTAAGAATAATGTTTCTTAGATGAAGGCATGAGGACATTGTGAGAGCGGACACCTGGTCCTTTATCTTATATCATTCAGTGTCACCCGAGACCAGACACTAGACTCAAACTCCAACTTTTCACCCCCCCATTATATAAGGGCTGAATTAAGAAAGACAAGAGTCTTTGAGCAAGGTGTGTATGCCTGTGGTACCACCTTAGCTGTATTGTATTGAAAAGTCATTTATTAGGTAGCATTAGATTAATGCAGACAATGTCACCTAGACAAATTCAGGCTTGACATGGAATCTTGGGGGGAATAGAGACATAACTATACATTTCTGGCATAGAAATTATACTACAAACCTTTTCTTTTAATGAAATCACCCATGGCAGAACACATACATTGAAAAGAATGAAGCACAGAATGCAGCCCTGTAGAACTGTACAACTTAGAGGGTGGGGTGAGGAGGAATTAATATTTAACAACCAACTCTGTGTGTCCAGAAAGTCAGGTGCAAAAAAATCCAAGACAGCTGTTGAGACTATAATAGTTCTGCAGCCATTCTAAGAGGATCTCATGATCAGCCATGACAGAATCTGCCATAAGATGAAGGAGGACCAAGATAGTGTGACACCTCTGAACTTGTAATATGTTGAGTCGAAAACTTTGACGGAAATGCAGCATACAGCTGTGTTCCTTAAGACAGGAGTCAAGTTTTGTGGCTACTTTGTCATGTGCCTTGCAAATCAAAAGGTTAGATCATCAAGGTCAAAAGTGTTGTTCTAAGAATTAGGCTATTAAAGCCCTTAAAAAATGTAACAACACCTGATTGCAGGTAAGATGTGACGGTTCTATACAGGACAAGGCCCAAAGCTTCCACACAAGAACTAGAGACAACAGGATGTAGGGAGTGAGAAAATGAAATCTGATAACATAAACTCAATCTAACACATGATGGCAATATCATTTAGACAATTGTTATCCCTAAGCTTCACTTTCATCTTGGAGGACAGAAGCTTAGCCACAAAAAACTCAGCAGCAAGTTTGCATTCCTCCAAAGAAACCAGTCACATGATGGTATGATACGTTAAGCTTCATAGCAGCTTACTCGTCTTGAAGAATGTTGTCAGTCTGTTAATCACAGTGGAAATCTCTGTACACAAAGACGTTACTTTCTTAAGGGAGCTCTCTGACTTATCAGAGATATAGTGCACATCCAGTCTCAGCTTGTCTTCCAGTGGAATGCATTGTCACTGATGCTCAAATCTTGATGTACACAACTTGGGGCAAAAAAAATTCTGTGAAGAATTTAGAACTAGGTTGTAGGCAGAGGTTAATGCATCTGTGTTACCTGCAGTGGTTTCTGCAAGGAACTGATGCAGAATTTAGTGACACTGATGTTGAAAAGTTTGTAATGCAACTATTTGTGAGCAGTGGAAGATCAGTATTAAGTGCTTTCTAAAGAACAAAAGGCAAGTAGTCATACCTGATTAGGACTGTGTCATCTGCTTAGACTGTTACTTGTATATTAAATAAGTGTAATGGGAGATACTTACTACAGACTAAGAAGATATGTGCTGTAAGATTAGAACCCTGGGCATGTCCTGTTACATTTGATAACTGAGGGTTCCATTGATTTCATTGAGTCTGAGTCCACTGAAGGTAAGTTTGTGCACCATTTGGTTAAACTTTATTAGCTCAAATGTTGCGTTATAAGTGACTGAATTGTGTGTTTGACAAGCTGCACCAGGGCTGACCACAGGTAAACTGGCATCCTAGGTGAAAAGATTCCATGCCCCCCCCCCCCACCCCCCAACACATCCTTCCCTACTCGCACTATCCAGATCACTGTTTGTTTCTTACTTTTTCTCACAGTTTCCTTCCTTTTCATTTGTTTCTTGCAGTTATTCATTAACTCAACATGCTCTAAGAAAGTCTGCACTCTGATAACTGTGAAGGAAACAACTGCACTAAGCCATGACATTTCTGGATGCCCACAGATGCATTTTTCAAGTTTTTTAAACAACCTTTTCATCCAGCAATGGCCTGAGCAATAAACATAATCAAAGAAAGAAAGACATTTTGTTTTACTCTTCATCTTTGTTTTCTTCCCATTTCCTTTCAGCACTTCCTTACTGACCGAGACTACACTGTAGTAACTGTAATGGAAATAATTGTATTAAACTAGAGTTCTGGCCCCAGAAGCCATGAGGTTTCTAGATGTTCTGAGATGCATTTTAGAGTTTTTAAACAATCTTTTCATCCAATGATTGCCTGAAGAAAAAAACATGGTTATAGAAAAAATTCAGTCTTACTCTTCAACTTTGCTTTTTCCTGCATCCTTTCAACACATCCTAATTGACCTAGACTATAATTAAATTAACATGGAGGCTGCTAGGCACCCAGAAGTCATAGGATTATCGATGTTCTGAGGTACATTCAAAGCTTTTTTCCAACCTTTTGATCCAGTGATGGCCTGAACAAAAATCAAGCATTAAGAAAAAAAATTCAAATCTACTTTTTTATTTCAAAAAGAAATACGCTGTATCCAAGTTTTAATGCCCAAGCTAACCAAACCCCACTTCACAATAAAATAAGAAGACAAATGCTTCCAAGGATTCAGTTGTCATATCTGGGAATAGTTCTTGGTCCCTACCCCCACACCTCAAAAGAGGCAGTCACTTTCTGTGTATCCCCCTCTGGTGCTAAACTGGCATTAAAATTAAGGCATAAATGCCCACAGTCATGTTTCAAGCTGTGGCTGTCATATTTATATTCAGCATGCCTCCTCATCCCTTACCCCCCAAAAAATAGCCACCTTCTGTGTACCCGTCTGGTGTCAGACTGGGACAAAACTGAAAAAAAAAACACATAGAAAACATAATTGCTATCAGACATATAAAGACAGAATGTCTATTTACTCTCCCACATGAGACAGCCACCTTATGTATGCATCAGATGTTTGATTATGAGAAAAAACAAAAAACAAAATAATGATGACAGTAATATTTCCAATTTGTTACTTCTAGAGATAGTACAGTGCTCCTTTACAAGGTATAGTTACCCTCTGTGCACCCCTCTGAAATTTGTGAGGAAAGTTAAAGAAAGAATGGCCTAACACACTATACAGTGATCCCTGAAGTTTTGGAGGAATATTAAATAAATAATGACATTGACCCCAGCCCCCAGACAAGTCCAGAGATCTTTTGTGTACACCTATGAGCAGGGCTGGTTTTAGACTTGTGGACATTCAGGGCAGAGGTGATTACTAAGTCCATGTCAAAATCCACTTACACAGCCTTTGTGTGTGGGGAGATGACTTAAACTGAGCAAGTGACAACACGTTCAATTATTTTCATCCAGACAACCCCCAACAATAGTTATTACCACTTCTATTTGCAATTCAGATATCTTATCATGATAAAAGAGGATGGCCATGTAATGTATTTCACCATTGTTCAAAACTGTTATCACATATTAAACTTTTCACATTGCTTCACATAATCACATTAGTCCTGCAGGACTAAAATACTAGGCAAACAGCAGCCAACAGCTAGTCAGTTTCCTCCACAGAAGAGAGCCACAGCAATTATACTTACTTTGTTTGTGCATATTGGGTGTCCAGTTAAATAGTCCATCTTACATCTCACAAATGTGCACTAGTTCTGCTAAGACAGACAGTGACTGTTTAAACTGAGCAAATGTCAAGAGGGTAAGTTACTTTTATTCAGCCAGTGCCACGCCGCACCCAGCAGTCATAGCCACAACTACTGATGGCTATGTAATACTATTTCACCTCTGCATCACAATCCTCATAAAGTTTTCCACATATTAAAGTATCCCAGTCCAAGTTGTTCCACACAAATCACAAAGCCAGATTAATATTGCCCAAAATATGTGGTTGATCACTGCCAACATTATTGTAAAATGAGTAATAACACTTTTCTCACCCATAGCACACCATTCCCCTCCTCTTTGTCCAGGATTCTGCAGAATGGCCCGGCCTCTGTCCTTCATATCTCATTTGTGCAAAAAAAAACTCCTTCAGGCACTTTAATCTCATGCATGATGTGTGTACCCAGTGAAGAATACACAGGACTAGGAGCCCATCAACTAAGTTGACAGCATCTTCATTCTTCACTGGTTTTGACTATTAGCTGGTGTAAGCTACCGACATGCTGATAAATGACTACCATCTACTAAAAAAGCCATTTCTTTACAATAACTTGTGAATGCAGTTTTACAATTTTCACATGCAACCTATAAAATTACATAGGTATTCACACACACATTTTTAACAATGAAAAATAAATATACAGAATATTTACAGACAAATAGCAAGTAGAACAGAACTAACTAGTGTTCGTGCAAAGGATGTGGGATTCAAAAACAATGTGTAATGCATGTCTTCTTAGGTGTGAGCAGTCCTACACATTGAATTTCTGAATTTATGTGCTGCATGCTTATGCAGCATTTGTCTATGAATGATAGTCTTTGAATTTGCCATATAATCACCTTTCCAACAAGGCATATGTAATTTCATTACTACTTTTCAGGATCTGAAGTCATTAAAAGGGTATGCAAACGCCTGCTGAAAATTCAGTGAAAGAATACATTGCAAGGTCTATACTCCTGTGGCCTCACAATGTTTAAGGTTAACGTAATGAAAGTTAACTGTAATGTAACTTGCCTTGAATGTCAAGTCAACTGGAGAACACCTCAACCTATTCTTGGTTTGTAATACTAGGGCTCATATCCATTTGCTGCACAACACCAGTCTACCAACCTGCAATGCCTCCAGTCCCTGTATTTTGTTTGATCTTGCCCTTTCTCCTAGAAGTGTTAATATTGCTGGGTCATTTGCTTGGTCCACTCCCTGTTCCACATACCACCACTTTTGAGTCTCACACAGTACATCCCTGCAAATATAGAGGATTCTTCATCAGATTTTACCCACAGTATTTCTTTCCTCAAAAAAAATGTGTGACTCGGTAAACTATATATACAACTATAACAACTCGTCTTATATATCAGGTTGCTGGCACTAACTGCTTTCACTGGCCATTAGATTTCTGCTACAAAATTATCAGGGATCATGACATGGCAATTAGTAATAGGAATGTCCCCCCAAATTAGTATCTGGAGTAACAATCATTTTTAGCATAAAATAATGACATCTGATTAATAGACGGCATGGTTGATTTCTAAAATCGGACACCTTCCCAGCCTGTGTACCTTATCTATTTGACAGTTGAAATGCTGGGATACAGCCACTACCTGCAACACCCACTGCTCTATAAACTAGACTCTCTCCCCTCTAGCCTTTCTGTTTGGTCTGTCACTCAACAATCATCCCTTCAAGCTCAACTCTCAGTATCCACTTGTTTTCCTACTCTTTAACTGATATTCTTGGAGGGCTTGTTTATTTCCACCTCCTGTCTTCTTGTTTTCTCCTTTAACGCCCACATTCTTACATTTACCTCCTCTACCACACTTCTCATAACAGCATCTTCTTGCCTGGCTTACTCTGCCTTCATCTGTAAGACACCCAGTCCAGCAACAAGGCTGTCCATGTGGACGAGTATATGAACAAGAGTCTCTGTCTTTGCAATGAGCAACACTCCAAAGCTTCCTCCAGCACTCATACCAGCACTTTCGCTCATCCTAATCACCTGCTATAGGACTGCAGTACTCTCACATAGCCCCATACGCCTTCATAAATACTGAGCCAAGAATGGAGCTAAGTGCCAAGGTAGCCATCTTGGTTTGCCACCCATGTGATCTGTCTCTCTCTGACAACTCACATTGAACAAAATAATGGATAATTTTCTTTAAATAAATATATGCAGAACACAACTTTATGGGGAAATGGGAAGTTCAGATGTTATCAAACTGAGACTGTAATTTATTACAGAAGAAATATTACTGTGGAAGAATCCACTTCCTAATGAAGCATACAATAGAGGAGCATGCAAACTAAGTATGCAACTTCATGCAAGTCAGCTCAGTATTAACCGTTGACAACAACACAGCACAACAGAGCACAACCTAGCACAACATACCATAAAACCACTCATGCAAAAACTAAATTTTCCTTTCACTTACATCAGGCCTCAGTGGGCCAAGTTAAGAAATACTGAGGAAACTTAAATCAGTCTCATTAGCCCAAAACAACTTCCCAGCAAAATACCTAAATATAGCAGCATTATCAATAGCATATCCATTTGCTATCCTTATTAACAGAACTATACAACAAAAAATGTGCCTGCCATATCAAAGACATCACATATGACCCCTTCACAAAGATGGGATGTCCATAAACCTCTCACAATATCGATATAGAGCCATATCACCTCTCTAAAATCCTCAAAAAATACACTCTAAACAAATCCTTAGACATTTAAGCAAAAATAACTTACCTTCCCCAAATCAAAATGGCTACCTTCCAGGTCACAGGACACAAACTGCACTACACACTTTCTTAGACAAAATATATGCAGATAGAAACCAAGGTAAATCAGAGGCAGTTCTGTTTTTGAGATCTTTCCAAAGCATTTGACATAGTCTCCCATCAATTGCTCTTAAACATTGAATAGGTTGCTCTAAGTAGACAAACACTACAATGATTTTGAAGTTCCCTCACTGATCATTACCAGTGTGTACATTGGGTGGACACATACTCAATTTGTCAGTCCATAACTATTGACATCCCTCACGGCTCTACACTTGGCAAAGATATACTGCACAAGACTGCAACAATTTCTACCCATGTTCAACGTGTGGATGATTCAACATTATTTTGTTTGAATTCATTCCTATAGCAACTCTAAGTCATAACACAAACACGTTTCAAGCATTGAAAAATGCCTAAGACTGTCCCAATTAGTGCTAAGTGTTAAAACATGAACTGTGTCGAACTCAGGGAAAAGACAGGCGTAAAATACACCTTTGAAAATCAGACAGTTAAACAACATATTCATTGAACAAGTAATTATACCAAACTACCTGGAGTTACTATAGATCAGAAATTGAAGTTTGATCATTATATAGATTATGTCATTCCCAAAACTAATACAAAATTAGGAATGCTATATAAATCAAACACATTTAGGGCACCCTCCTGTACCACTTTATTCATTTCTGCTAACCCTAACTCAACCCTTAACCCTGCCACTAGCCCCAGCCCTACACATTAGGGTACTAAAGGCCCTTTCCCTTACAGTACCACTAAACCAGACAAAAGGACACAGTCATAAACACACACACACACACACACACACACACACACACAAACCCAATGCCAATACTTAGATTTCTAAAACATCTATTCCCATTCCCAGCCATTACTCTAATATTACACACACACACACACACACACACACACACACACACACACACACACACACACACACACACACACTCAAACCCAATGCCAATACTTAGATTTCTAAAACATCTATTCCCATTCCCAGCCATTACTCTAATATTACACACACACACACACACACACACACACACACACACACACACACACACACACACTCAATCCTATTGCAAATTTTTCATCACAAATGAAAGTTTCGGCATAGCTATCTAATCCCATGTACATTACGTTCAATATTCAACACTCATGCAAATGTTGTCTTCATTCATCCAATTACTGGACCAATTATGTCAGCAAAAAATTACTTGACGAAAGGTAAGTTTGACAAAATGGAACAATCCCATATTTCTACATGTTTACAAACATACACACTTCCCATTTCTGAACACATTTGTCCTGTGGTTTCTGCATTCTTGAAAAATGAGGATACGGCATTGTACAGGGCTGAGACTGAAAGTGATCCACTGAGAAAAGTATTCGACCCAGGTAAACCAATTCAAATAAATAAAACAAACGAATGTGTGACCACAATGATAACGCATGGGCTATATATGCACTTAATACTATTTAAAAAAGCTAATTGATTATCATACCTTTTACCAAGTGTATGGCATTTACTTTTGCTGGGGAAGTACTATTCCTTAAATATATCACTTTTGTGCACAATCTGTTAACTTGTTTGTCAGTCCATTCATTGTCTGACAGTTTGGGCCTGTGTAGTGTTAGTTAAGGGCATTTCTGGTTCATAGCTTGAAAATGAATTTGCTTAGCTGTAATGAGAAGTTAAAGACCTGAGCTGGTAACATTACACAATGAAACTTTTAGTATTCTGAAAACATGTACACTGATTGGACACAGCAATCACCAAGTATGTTGTAAACTGAACATTAGCCATGCAAAAATCTGAATGCTAGTTCATTAATGTTGCAATTAGTTTTCCCTGAAAATATTAACCTAGTTATTTTTAATCCAAACCATGTCACAGCTAAAGATATATCCTCTATTGACTGGTAATCCTAACTTGATAAAAATGTTAAACATTACAGTTGCGCTGCTAATCAGATCACAACTCAAGCTTATCACTTCAGCAGAATTAATAGGTAATCAAATAACATAATAGAATCATTAAAGGCTTCCATGCAGTTTGTTGAGGTGAAACTGCTTGACCTTCATTATCCTGAGTGAAAAACCTCAAGAGTCAGAATGCTGACCACTGTTTCCCATAGACAATCATCACAGGTGCAATTTCTAAGTTTACACCAGCAATAATTTACTTCTTTAGGGAGATTTCTCCTTTCTCCAGTTGGTGTGACCATGGCTTTAATATATATATATATATATATATATATATATATATATATATATATATATATATATACATATGCGTGTGTGTGTGTGTGTGTGTGTGTGTGTGTGTGTGTTTCGTTTTGTGGGGAGGGGTTGCTCCCTTGAAAAAAATATTTAAAGTTGATTGTTCATCCTTTTGTTTTTCAGGCAATTTCTTTTTTTGAATTTTGAAAAGTTGGGTTTGTGGCTTTCAATATTTTATAGTAGAATCAATAGTAAAACTAAGACAGCCTCAACAGACTGAAACAGTTATCTATCTAAAACACAGCATGAGAATCAGAAAGAGAACAGTATTTCGCCTTCCCCATACTGCTTCTTAACCATAATATTATTCAACATTTAAACCAGATGTACTATGCAAGCAATAACTCTTGTATGCCCAGCTACAGTCCCCACCGGAACCTATTTATGCAGGGCAATTACTATTTGGGCAACTGTGCCCTGCTAAAGAAAAATGAAAACTTTCAAATGTCCTGAAATTGCTGAGCAATAAATATGTTTCTTTTTTATCAGAAACACTTTATTAGTATATAAAACAATATGAACATCTCAAATTCAACATGTAAGGTTTTATTTTGGCAAAAAAAGTGTAGTCCACTTCTTTGCATTAGTATAGCTGTTCTACAATGCTTAGCTCTTACATAAAAAAGTACCACTTTGGACATTTGAAAAGGTGGTAACCCTATGCTCAATGCATGTGTAATACTTCACTTAGGCATCCTCTAAAAGTCACAAGAAATGAAAGAAGACTGATGTTCATTCATGCAACGACATGATTTAAAAAAGTGAACATTTCTTTCTTAAATAATGTAGCTGTATAATAGCAGTAAATCATATTTGGCTATGGATAATACAGTATACTATTTACCCATAGCTGTCTTTGTTTGATCACTCAGGGTTTTACTCTTATCTTCAAACTACACCAAATGTGCATAAATCTTGCATTATCCGCGTATGAAAGTAAAATATTGCTGAGATCACTGTTCTGTGATCAATGTATCTTATTCTGAAAGATGAATCGTCATTACGTCATAATGCCTTATACTTTCAGGCACGTTATATTTTATGCAGCAGATCATCTTTAGATGTGCCATTCTGAGTCTACAAGCCTGTAAGTGGACTCAGACCCAATGTGCTCTATCTCACACTTCTGTGAAATGCATAAATTGTTGAATACATCTTCTTGGTACAGGTCACCCAGCCCAGAAGTATAAATTAGAAGAACTAGCTCTTAAAATTCTTTTAGCTACAAAGAACATGTTAAAACCCACACATTATTTTTGTTTACAGACACCTTGGTGAAAACTGTCAGCAAAAGGCAGAATCATAAATACATCTCTCATCAATTTGTTTTCTTCAGCAAACTGGCATTTTTTCATTGCCAAATGATTGTCTTTTGAGCAGGTGCAGACAATGATATGAAGAGATTTGAGGGAGATACTAAGAAAAGAAAGTAGTCAGAGCAGGATTTTCAGGCTTAAGTACACATTTAACATTCTATCTGCTTTGCAAAGTTAACAGAAAATGTATATCTCAAAAAAAAAAAAGAAATATCGCTGTGATACATAGCACTTGGGTAACCTGCCAGAAACACAGATATGAGAACATAACAAAATATGTCAGCAATAATCATTCGTGTATGAAATTTGCTCACATGTTCTTAAGAACTACAAGAAACAGTAACAATGCAAACTATCCTAGTCTATAACACAAACAGAACTAATTCTTAACACTTTTAGTAAATAACATGAATCATATTTGCAAGATAAAATACTTTGTTTTTGGTACATTCTGTAACAAGCTTTTTAATGATCCTGTGTATAAAGAAAAGTAATTGATAACAGCTTATAACGCCAGGCTTCTGTTTACTATACAGGTGAAAATATGCATTTTGCTACTAGCTAGTATACTCTAGTGAGCTGAGGTTTTTTGTTTTCTTTTTCTTTTTTTTTTTTTTTGCTCTCTTTTGCCTTATTTAATTAAAACATTTTATCATGGGTAGACTCTCGTTTGCACTTAGTTGTTAGAAGCTACACACCGAGCTAAACATTCCAGATTTTGACTTTTTCTTAAAGGATTTGACCCATCCACAGAAGTCATGACTATCTGGGCTATGATTTGTTTCTTGCATTGCTTAATATTGAGTATTCTGTCACTGCTTGCATTGTTTTTAATTGTTTTTAGTGACTTTGCTGAGAATTAGTTTGCTGTTTTTTCTCTGGTGGCAGGCAAAAATAAGTGTATCACTATTGAGTGGTGTGCTCTGTTGAGCTTTTTCTACATTTGTCTTGTTAAAATAAGGCACTTTAGTGCAATGCTGTCACAATTTGTACTCCGAAGAGGCAGGAAACATGAAGTACATCTGTGCTTGTATCTCCACCTGTCCCCTGACTAAGTACATCCTGCAAGAACCCACAGCTGCCAGCAGAGCTGGATCATGGTCAAATGGGGCCCTAGACAGAGCCCCTCCAAAGCAGCCCCTCTTGCAGCAACCCACTACCCCCCACCACCCCCTCCAGCCATTCCTGTGTTCCATTACTTGGCTATTTCTCCTCAGTTACCATAAACATTATTCAAACCTATCAGTGTGCATACTATTTTCTTATTTACTTCTGCAATGATTACAGATAAGAAACAGAATAGCGCAAACATTGATAGCCATTTTGCTAAACAAAATGCAGTCTTGCAATGAAAACACTTAGTATGAGCAGTAAACTTCTTTGCTCTTAAAACTCACATTCATTGAAATGACATTAAAACCCACATTCTAAGAAAATGCATCTAGCCAGTGGAGGATTAAGTTTACCTTTGGAATGTTTTCAAACTATAGGCTACTTGCACACATTTTAGGGCCAAGCATACATGTATGTGTTCTTTGATTTACCTTTCTGATTGTATTAAATTATATTCCTTGTATAAAATGGCAGCACTTGTTAGTGTTTTTTAAATTTGCATTTTTGAACATTCTTCCAGTAAGCAATGAAACGTGTGAACCAATAATGACAAAACTACCCATTTTAGAAAGTTTCAACCATAAAAGACCACTCAAACTTCTGTCATTACAATCCAACAATGGCAGTCAATAAGCAGAATCTCTGCAGAAGTAAAACTCATCCAAATAATTCCACATTAAAGAGATCTGTAACTAATGAAGAGGTTGCTACTGGCAAACAACTTTATATTTCAGTATTTCATCTGCAAATTCAGTGCCTGCCACCCTTGAAGCATTAATTGTCTATGTTACATTAAAAAAAATGGTAAGCTGGTAATATTGCAATATGGAATGCCTGACAGACAAACCAACAACAGGTTCATAGTTACTAGACATCTCATACAAAGGAGGACACACTCAGGAGTGCAGAACCCCTATCCTACCTTAAAATGCACCAAATAATCAGCAATCGAAAGAGCACTACAATATCGACATTCCATCTACATGGTGTGGGTGTAGAATCCACAGCCTTCTGGACCAAAGGCAATTATGCGACTAGCACTGCTTTCAAGTTCTACAGCACAAACAGTGACTGCCATTTGATAAACAAAACAATTAGTTGCACCATTGAAAACAGACTTAGCATGAGCAACAGTAAACTTCTCTTTTTTTTGAAACACATAATTCCATGAAAATTAACTGAAACTTATAATCCCTTGAAAATGCACTGAAACTAGTAATTCCCTGGAAATGTACTGAAACAAACTCACAATTCCTTCAGCAGTCCAATAGTCGATGTAGAGGATTCAGGCTCTTGTCTCCACTGAAGCTCACAACTCCTTCAGCAGCCTGGTGGTTGATGTAGAGGATTCAGGCTCTTGTCTCCTGTAACCAAGTTACAGGGTCAAGCTTCATCAGGTTAATTGACTAACTTGCCCATCCCCATAACTAGGGCATTACATACCATGCTTCCATACCTCTCAACTTCTTAGTATCAGTAATCTGAACAAAGCCTAAAATAATGGGGCACAAAGGCCCAAAAATAGGGATAGATTTTAAATATTGCTCTTATAGACTTAGAAAGTTGTTAGAATAACAGCATTTATCTTAGCATGTGTTTTCTTAAGGAAATAAAATATGTAATTCAAATATATGCATTATTTAGTAACTTCAAGTCTCAGTGATTTGCCAGAAAACCACAAATTTTATGAGGAAACAGGCCAAAAAAATGAGGCATAAATCTGAACATTCTGCAAAAAATCTGGACGGCTGAGAGTTAATGCATACCTCTTGACCTCTTAGTGCAAGAAATTTGGATAAAGTCTGAAATAATGGAGGATACAATAGCCCAAAAATAGGGACAGATTTTAAATATTGCTCTTTTTAACTTAGAAAGTTGCTAGAATAACAGGATTTGTGTTTACATGCATTTTCTGAAGGATGTAAAGTCTGAAACTCATAAATATGTCATTATTTATATGATCAGAAACAGACCAAAACTTTGAGGCTAAATCTGGACAGTTGAGATGTATGTTAAAACACACACACACACACACACACACACACACACACACACACACACACACACACACACACACACTTATGTACCTACCTTCTGTCTGCTGTCACACAGCAACACACACGCACACACACTTTCTATTTTACACAGCAACAAATGGCTAGTATAAATTCCACACACACCTACTCTTTCAAACAGCAACAGACATACACACTTTATCTGTCATATGAACAGAACAGCTAGTTTAAAAACACACACATGCACACACGTACACGCACACACTTACTCTCTCTCTCAGCAGAACAGCTAGTTTAAATTCCAAGCGTGAGTGTGGAATGTATTTACATCTACTTTGGCGTGCATGCCTCCTTAAAGGAGAAGATGCTGGCACCACAGATGTAAACACATTCCGCACTCAAGTGGAATTTTTATTTTTATTTTTTAAATTCTTAATTGTTGAAGCCTCCTGGCCAGAGTGCCCCCCAGCTATGGTGACTGCCTATGTCGCCTAGTGCTGGATCCGGCTCTGTTTGCCAGGAGCTGTGCAATGAGCCTCAGTGTGCAATCGGATTACCGACTAGACCTCCTAGCAAAAGTCTGTAGCTGCCAATCACTGTTCATAAGTTTCCAGTTACTTTTCTAGCCAATAAGATCCCTAAGCTTGTGTAGAGTGATGCTTGCCTTACACGCTGGAAAATCTACTATTTTGTATTCTTATATAATATCAGTCTTGTAGCTGTGCATTCCACCATAAATCACAGCAGTATATCCTGTGTATTCCTCCATAAATCATCTCTTTTCCATATAGTTTATCTTAATAATGCTGCCATTTGTGTATCCCTCATCTCATTTAGTGATATGTACTTTACTCTTTGTTAGTCTGTGTATCAGCTGATATATGAAATCATTTTGCTACACCCCAATATAAACAATTTCATCCAGTTATATATAGCTTATTCTGTCCCCTTTTAGCTAACTCCTAAATTACTGGACAAAAATAGAATGACAGCCTGCTTGTGTGCCTTCTTTTACCAGCCTCTTAGCATTTGGTCACCTTAGGCAATGTAGCAACTGTTTTATATTCACAGATAATGATCTCACACTCAACACAAATAATTTGGTCTGTGAGAGGTGCACATATTTAATAAACCTGAAGGCTTCTCCCCCACAAAAACACATGGTGTATGAATGGTACTTACCTACACCACAACTCAAACAAAATCACGTTTAAAATGTTTTACACTGAGGTTTTAAAAAATCTAGTCTCCTAGAATTAGGAAGGCTAGGTCTCAGTGAAAATCCAGCACATCATCTCCATATGCCACTACAGAACAAAGTCACCAAGAGTCAAATCACTTTAAATATATTACTCTGTAAGATTAGGTCTTACATTAATATAGTTTCAATAGAGTAAATCCTACATTAATTCAGTATTCTGTTTGCATATGCTTGTAAATGCAGCCATATTAAAACAGGTTTATATCTTCACTTTATATTTCACATTTTACATGTAGCTTTAGTAAATGCAGTTTCAGTGATGGATACAGTTGAGCTCAGTGAAGAACTTTCAGGCCAAAACACTGATAAGGGAACATAACAAGATGTGCAGAACACACTCTGTTTCTCAAAGGAATATTAAAGAGATAGAGGCATTCAGTTAGTAGACATAAATAATAGATGACACTAGGCTTGGGAACCAAGGTTAAGGAGGCATGTAAAACTGAGTAGGAAACTTACACAGTTTTGGTATTAATACAGACACTTTCAAGACAGAAGACAGAACAGTTCGGTGCAGAGGTTCAGAAGTTACAGAAGAAAGAGTAATTCATTTTAATCTTCAGAGCTACAGAAATCTGAATATTCAGTAAGCAAGCTGCAGTTACAGAAGTTTCAGTTTGATTCAGTTCATCTGCGCTATCATTCAAGACAGTTTCAGCTATACAACTTTATTTATGCTGCTGTCTCACATTTTCCTATTTTGGTGCTCACTACATACTCTGTATTTACTATGTGATAAACCGCATTTATCAGACAAACAAAGAATTGTGACTTTTATTTTAAAAGTTCACAGAAAAAAGAAACTGTGACATTTTGCACTTTTTTCAGTGCAGTTCCAGACAGTTAAGTCAGTTGGTTTAACAAATGCCAACCAAACAGGTTTGGGTGGAAAATAGCAAAGTAAAACTAATTCCCAGAGTCCTATAGCACCTCTGGAAATCTAAAGGTAGTAGTGACCAGGCAAACAGCATATACAGTAAGGCAATTTTAAAGAGCAAAAAACTTGCTGCAAAGTATTGGGAAAAAATTGCTTCCGAGTCTCCAGGAAAGAAGATGTCTTTACAAGGTACCAGTTTGATGCCAGAGAGCCAAGGGAATCCTTACAAGAGGAAATTGAAAAGAAGTTCTGAAACAAGTTGCCCCTGACTTAATGCTTATTCAACATACCTTTCATCTCCTCCCAACTCTACAATCACACACCTATTGCATACTTCCACTTCAAACATGTAGTTGTCAGTAATACCACTAACCACTTCAGCAAACTTCTTCACATACTTCACCTTCACATACTCTCCAAATTATCAAACAAACATGCATGTGTATTACCACAGATTCTCCATAGTAGTGATATACACCCCAATCCTGGACCACACACTGCACAACATACCATCATGGCTACCATTCCACCCCTTCCTCATATTAAAACTACAGACTTTCTCAGTCTTAACATGAACCTTAGAAGCTTAGTTAACAAGATCACAGACTTTCATGCAGTCATTGCACAATACTCACCAGACATTCTTATAGCAACAGAAACTTGGCTAAAACCCCATATAAGAGACCCAGACATACTCCCACAAGGTTATAGCATACACAGGTTAGACAGGATTAGGAAGAAGGGTGGTGGAGTTGCAATCTTCTACGAAGATAACATAAGAATAGACTACCTACCCATCAAATACCCTTATGATAACTTCTAGTAACATGGCTCAGAATCAACTCAAAGAAAAATATTACCATAATAGCCACTTACATACCTCCCAAGAATACTTCCACTGCCATTGAGGAACTCATAGCTTGGACAGCCTCTATCTACACCCATGAAACCATTATTACAGGCGACTTCAACTTAGACTAGAACACTTGCACTGGTGATAACCCCTCTACCTTCATAAATCTACATAGTTTCTCTCAAAAAATCCAGTTTCCCACACGAATAAACATAGCAAAAGGGCATCTATCTTAGACTGGTCACTTATCAGCAGTAATACCCACAACTATCTCTCCGAATGCCTTCCAAATAATTTAAGTGATCATAGACCTACCTACTTAATCCATCATCAGCTCAACTCACCCAGAACCATAGTTTACAAAGTCATACGGAATACCAAAAACTTCTACAATGAAGCATTCATAGACATGCTCAATAAATGCAACTGGACACCACTCCATCATCTCCAACTTGACCAGGCCGTAACATACTTCAGTGACACATTTCTAGCTATTCTAAATAGCTTAGCACCAACATGTGCAAGTTGTGTTAAAAATAAGAGATTGCCCTGGATATAAAAAGAAACTATTAAACTTCAAAAATTAAGGGACAAAACCTGGTATCAATACCAAAAAACAAAAGACAATAAAATTCTGCTAGCATACCAGCAGCTCCGCAATCAAACAAAAAAACAACTCAAACTAGACAAAAAAACATATTATACAACTATGCAAAACAAATATGAAAACAATCCCAAAAAGTTCTGGCAAGCAATTAACTCACTCCTCCACCCAGGTAAAGCTACAACCCCAAAACCAACAACCAATAACCAAAGCATGAGTATTGCCTCACAAAGCAACACCTACTTTATAAACACCATTCTCTCCTTAGTTACAGGGAACGATTCCTCCCCTCTGTCTCTTCCACCTAATGTGGACACTAACAAAAACATTTTTGACCTCAAACCTGTCCCAACTAACACCATAAGAACAATGCTGAAAAAACTAAAACCTTCTTCCTTAGCAGTTGACCAACTCCCCAATGAGTACCTCAAACTGTCAGCTGATGCCATAGCTCTGCCTATCTCCATTCTGGTAAATAGATCTATAGCAGAACAATATGTCCCAAAATTATGGAAAATTTCCTATATCACCCCTCTGCATAAAGGAGGAACATCAACAGAATTAAACAATTACAGACCCATAGCCATCCTTTCCCCGTGTCAAAATTCTGGAAAAATGTATCCACACTCAATTACTATAATACCTGTTATCTCACAACCTTATCTCTCCCTCTCAACATGATTTCAGACCAAAACATAGCACCACCACAGCCCTAATTAATTTCTCTAACACCATCAACCAGCTGAGAAATTCAAACCAGCAAGTAGCTACATTACAGACCCATAGCCATCCTTTCCCCGTGTCAAAATTCTGGAAAAATGTATCCACACTCAATTACTATAATACCTGTTATCTCACAACCTTATCTCTCCCTCTCAACATGATTTCAGACCAAAACATAGCACCACCACAGCCCTAATTAATTTCTCTAACACCATCAACCAGCTGAGAAATTCAAACCAGCAAGTAGCATCAATCTTCTTAGACATGTTAAAAGCATTCGACACTGCTCCCATCAGAACCTCCTTAGTACTCTTGCCTCACTAAACAAAGACTTCCCTCTCCTGATTCCTAAGCTATCTTTCTGACAGACACAAGCATTACGATGGAAATCTGAACTCTCGCCATTTCTGCCTGTCTCGGTTGGAGTTCATAGTAGGGACCCCTTCTTTTCACCATCTTCTCTAATGATCTAGCCTCATCCACAACACATGCTAAAGTAGTTCAATATACTGATTATTCAACTTTAATCTGCTCAGCAGATACCTTACTAGACCTCCAAATAGTAGCCCAATAAGCTTTTAATAATATAGAAACATATCTAAGTAAATCACAACTAATCCTCAACCCATAAAAGACACAGTTAATGCTATTTACCAGTAGCAAACAATCCCCGACCACCCCTCCGTTCACTATTCTCTCAGAAAACAACACAGTCATCCAGCCAGTTGAGCATACAAAAATCCTTGGAGTGACAGTTGACAACAAACTCAGATTTGACCAACACATAGCCACCCCAATTAAGAAAGTTCACATCAAAATTGGCTCACTGTACAGAAGAAAGCGATTCCTCACTGACAATACTAGACCAGCCATATCCAGAACCTTCCTCCTCCCTACACTCCTATATGCTTTCCCCCTCTTTACCAACTTAAAAAAATCAGACTTAACCAAATTGGAAACTTGCAACAACAAAATAGCCAGTTTCGCAGCCAACCTTTCCCACCAAACCCACCATTGTATTGCTCTACATAAATTAAATTCTCAAGCTACCTAACCTCCTTAAATTCACAAACAATATCTTCCATCCTGACAATTGCCCATCCCTCAAGGAACTTGTTGTTCCTTACTCATGCCTACGAAGTCTAAGATCTGCAAACAGACACTTTCTCACAGTAAACAAAGCTAACAACACTCACGGTGATGTCCTATTTTCAAATCATATAGCCATATTATGGAACTCTCTACCCCACACCCTCCTAAACACACCTGAATCTACCAGTTTCAAACAACTACAATTTGAACATCTGTCCAAGAACTGGCATTGCTTCTGTGCCAAACCTGACTGGCAAGATAAATATAACTCTCTCAACACACTGTCCACTCCTTATCTCATTTTATCCTTCTCCTCAGTGTTTATTACTACTCAAAAATAACTATATATGAAGGAAATGTCATTTGGTCATAACTATTATTTAATATATGTACACACTACTAACTTTATTTTTTCTCACAGTGATCTTCACTGAAATGCTTGTGTTTTTCTTTTTGAACCTGTATCTACTAGAAAACTGTACTGAATACTACTTTGTATAGACTAACTAGAAGATATGTATTCTGCATCTTATTGTATATACACTATTGTGCTGTCTAATTATTGTATATTGCTTGTATTTCTGTGGAGCTTTTCTCCCTGGCCCACCGCTGAAAATGGGCTTCTGGCCCAGTCAGAGTTTCCCGGTAAACAAATGTAAATAAATAAATAAATATAAGCATTCAGTTTTCATTACAGTGGATTTTATAGTTAAATCAGACAGCAAATGTCAGAAAAGTATAGACTTCTATAGTAAAAGCACCAGTAAATGAGTAGTTTAATGTTAAAAACTGGGTAAAGCAGAAAAGTAAACTGTGTTCTATAAATGTAAAAAAAAAAATGTACACGTTAAATATTTCCAGATGCAAACAGCAAGCTTTAGCGAGTGAGGTCATGGAGAGACGTAATGATGTGTAGTGTGTGTTTACCAAAACATTAGTTTCAGCTTCTGATATCAGTACATTTTCTGATTTAAATGACATGCAAATTGTAACAAATTTTAGTTTGCAGTCTAGAAATCAATGTAAATGATGCAGGGCATGTAATTGAGAATGCAGAGTTAAAGTTGCAGTATTGCAAATACAGATCAGCCAGCTGTAAATACTAATAGTGTATGTGACATGCAAGTTGCAAGACAAAAGACAGAGGAAAGATTTTCAGTATCTCAGGTTCATTTTATTGCTATAATTTCAGATGCAAATAATGCTCAGAATGCAATTGATTCTAGTTTGTTGTTTTCAGAAGCCAGTGCAAATATTGCACCCAGGAAGAATCAGAGTGCAGAGATTGGCATCAATCCTGCAGAAACACATCAGTCTTAAACAGTTAGCACCAGTGTAAATAGACTTCAGAGAAAAATAAAGAAGTCATGCGTCCAATAGCTCAAGTCAGTGTTGTTACCAGTTCTATAATAAATGATTTTCAGAATATTTATGAAAACTGTGACAGTTAGCAATAAACCAGTAGATTTATATGACATCATTCAAGGTAGAAAGGAATGGCAGACTGTATATTTCATTGTTTACAGGGAAGAAATTATGGAATAATGTATCAAATAAAACCAAACAACAACAGCAACCAGGAACAGGATTGGTTCTCCACTCAGGGCTGCAACACACAGCAATGTTAAAATGTAGCAAAAATCAAAATGAACCAAACCATGGCAATAAAAAGGCATATAACTCCAACAGATGAACGTTTAATGTTAGCGCTTTCGCAGTCATTGTGAACTGTGAAAGTGCTAACATTAAATGTTTATCTATTGGAGTTATATGCCTTCTTATTGCCGTGAATTGGTTCATTTTGTTTTTTGCTATGGAATAATGTATGGTTTGGTACAGATGCATCAGTTTCAGTTGCAAACAGATCTCTACCGGAGGACCCAAGTACAGCTTCAGACAGTTCATTTAGTTGGTTTAACACACTCCAAACCAGTGTAATAACAAAACGTGTCTCAGTGATAGATGACTGTATAGTTAGACATGCAGAGTCTCTGCTCACAAGGCTGGACAAAAATACGGATACATTAAGCTGTCTTTCAGGTGCCGGGATCTCTGATGTAACAAGGGCTCTAAAGATCCTTTTGTTTAACAATATGACATTGTTTTGGCTCATGTGGGACTGAATGAATTAGGTTACAAAATCTATATACTATATATAGGATGCCTGAAGGGAGATGCTCACTCCCACCAGCAATAATACAACCTGTTTAATATTCGAATAATAACACACAATTTTAGAAGTACGGATCTAGCGCTTTCATCCACTACAATATGGACTTCATCAGAATCCAATTCTGAGTGAGCGTCTCCCTTCAGGCATCCTATATATAGTGTTTATATATTTTTACGTTAATTACTGAGACAGTTTAGCAGTAAAGAGACCACACCCTCCATACCTGAGTATTGTACCTGTAATACCTTCACTATAGATGGTAATTGTGATGGCTTCTCAGTATTTGTCAGTGATGACAACATCACCTTCAGGAAGATTGACAGAGACTCAAAACTGAAATTATAGAACTCCAGGTCACACTAAATGATACAAACTATCAACTTACAGCCTGTCACAGGGCACCCTCTATGTCCCACAGTGATCATGTAAGACTTTTAAATGTACTCTTAAATGTACTCTGTGAACTACCTGTTAACAAGAATTCCATTATATTGGGACACTTTCATTCCATAATATTGGGAGACTTTAACTATCCCACAACAAAGCCAAGAGCATATACCTCAACTGTAGGGTTTGCCAGCATTTCTTAATATGGATTAAACAAAAACTCGATGAACAGATAGCTACCACACCCACTAAAGGACAGTATATCCTCAATCTGGTCCTTCCAAATGCAGCCAATTCATGTACTGTTGCCTTGGTGCCTCCTTTCCACAGTTAAGTCAAATTATAAACAGGTGACATTTGCCTTTAAAATTTCTAAAGTCTTGTAGCAGATATTTCTGAATTCAAGGATGTCAGATGTACTCATTTCATCCAGTCCTATAACAAGGTTTCTAAATTCAGTTATGGCAACATCAAGTCTGGCAATCATACTGGTGGTATCTTCACAAAGGAGTTTATTATCATTTAGATAAATAGATAGAGCTGGCAGTCCCAACCCAAGCTAAATTTGACAGAAAGTTCCAAAAATAAACCACCTTAGTGGTCCAACAATATAAATAAGCTTTACAACAACAGAAAAAAAATCTTTAAATTATACAGCAGATACCCCCCCCCCCCCCCCACCACCACCATATCAAGGGCAGTATAAAAATATTACTAAGATCTTGAAAAATATAATTAGGCCTACTGAAATTGCAAGTTAACATCTGAAGCCAAGGTCACTTATAAATCATGCTTCAGCTATGTTAGAAACCTAAGGAATAATACCCAACATTGGGCTGAAATTATTTAACATAGCACCTCTCATTCAGACCCAAATGGCAATGCCAGTATAATAGCAAACAATTTCAGTGCTAATTTTGTCCCAAGACGTTTATCTAACTTCTGCAATTTGGAGAGTCCCTTGATCTCCCTATTATTACAAAAGGACATGTACTGCAAATGTTATCTAAGACCAGAACACTTCTTCCATGGGGTCTGACAGTATACCTGGATGTTTAATAAGCATGCCCTAGCAGAGCTGCTCCTCAGGCATTTTAATCTAAGTTTAGCTATAGGTTTTGTCCCTGAAGATTGGTGCACCACAGTGGTGATGCCCTTCCATAAGGGTGGCCCTATCACCAACCCAGGGAATTACAGACCCACCAGCCTGACAAGCCTCATATATAAAGTCATGGAACATATTATAATACACCTCATAAACTATGACATGAACAAATCTTACTAGATTTGACACTCAGTAGTTTGCCATTGTCAAAGGAAGGCCATGCCCAATGAATCCGGTAAACTTCTTTGAGAAGATCACACAGGCTGTTGACAGTGGTCATGCTTTGCACACTGCATATCTTAATTCGCCAAGGTGTTTGCACTATACCTCATGTAGGCATCATAAGTAAACTTAATGCCTTAAAAGTGGATCACTGTGTGGTAAGACGAATAGCAAACTGGCAAAAAGACATACCCCACACAGTGTGAGTGGCAGGTGCCTCATCAGAAAGTATGAAGGTAACCTGTGGAGTCCCAAAGAGCTCAGTATTGGAAAAACTCCTTCTTGGCATTTACTTTTCTGATCTCCAGGCTGAGAACCAAAATATCTTGCTAGCTAAGTTTGCAGGGCATTATAAACTGAGAATTATTGTCAAGTCCCATTATAATACCTGTGAAATAGCAAGTTTTCAACTGTAATTTGTTTGCACTTTTCTATACTGTTGTGCAGCCATGCGGTGGGCATGTATAAGTCAGAGGTGGGGTGTCTTTTTGTTATTTGCTGAAACTGGCTTTCAGCAATAGTTTTTCAAACTTATTGTCCGTTGGACAAATTTTGTTTGAAGAATTATCATAAAACCTTATGAATTCACTCTTAAATATCAATACTGGGTAAACTGAATCAAATTAAACACAAAAAAATGCAATTTCATTGCATCTGGTAGGCAACCCTACTATCCAACATACGGTATTGACAGTACCGCTCTACAAAGTGCAAATAAAAATGCAGTTAAAGACCTTGCAACATGCAGTGATAGTTCCTTCTGTTTTGATCATCATGTGACAACAGTAATGAAAAAATCCTATTACTCAGTGTAGCTAATTGCCAAGGGAGTATCATCCAGATCAAAACAGGTCACTGCTCCCTTATAGTCAGCACATTGATAAGGCCCATTTTTGAGTATATTGCGCCCTTTGGCATGCACCTCACTACATGTCTAAAACAAACATAAAGACCCCAGAGGTTTGTAACTAAGATGGTCAGCAGACTGAAGACCTTGAGTTACAATGAGAGACTGGAAGTATCTTCCCTGTATTCACACAGACATTTGACGGGTGACCTATGCATAATTTTCCATGCAATTAGAGATCCAGTTGTCCTGGACCTCTTCTAACTCTATAAGTGAAATAATTTGATAAAAACAAAACCAAGGGCCTAAATCTTCACTAGCAGATAAATAAAATGTGATGGTGAGAAAGACAGGTTCACCAAACAGCATCTCACCCACCTCAGGAGCAGACTGCCCCCTTCAGGTTAAGCAGTGTGATACACTACCATCCTTGAAATAGAAACTTGGTAACTAGATGGGTACCCAAAAATATACCCAGGGATTGACCGTTCTAACTCTGATAAAGTTGGTATAGTCTGAAGGTAGATAATGGCAAAGTGTACATGGTCACAAGACTGATTTGCCTTGAAATTCATATACATCCTACATATTGACAGATCTTGCAAAGAAGTAAACTTGAGAAAAAGTTAATATTTATATAAAATAACCTACAATATATTTTCGCAATACCAGTCTCTATTTATGAGCACTTTATTATAGATAAATATTGGCAGTGTGTCTTGCACATATAGAAATATTGGTGTTCCATTATCTATGCAACTATAAGGACTTAAAATAGTTTCTAACAAAGTTTGTGCCTTGTATCTAAATCAAAGTTACCTCTTTCTTTACTGGGAAAGCAGTGATTTATTATACAAAAGTTTAATTATGTATGGATTTTTTTATTATTTTAAAAATAGAACTATTTACCTACACCACCTTGGGGATTCAGAAAAAAACCCACCAGCAGAGGTGAGAACTGGGGGGGGGGGGGGTAACTCAGATACATGTGAGCAATAATGAGGAAAGCCTCATTATCAGCTAATTTGCATGTCTCTGAATCTCTTGTGACTATACTGACTGCAAATCAGAACTTTCCTTTGGAAGTCAACACTGGCAGCCCATGCAAGACATTGACACAGGCACTCCCCAATTCACTCTCCCACACACATGCACACACGCACACACACACACACACACACACACACACACACACACACACACACACACATGCATGCGCACTAACATACCTCTTAAATAATGTTTCTTCTTATTTTTGTTCTTGCTCTTGTAAATCATTGATTCGTACAGTAGGTCAATAGTGCCAGACGTCTGAGTTTCATTCTATTTATTTTTCATAAAGGGTATCATGATGTTAAAACTGTTGCTCTATTTTTCAATAAATTCAAGTAATGGTTTAAAATTCTCTCTGGTGTCATCTTTTGTTCCTCTCAGCTTTGTTCTAAAGCCTCCCCCCACATGGACACACTCCATCACTCTTAATTGTCCCTGATTCTACAGAACGCTCTTGCAGTTGTCTCTTATACATGCCCTGTCTTTCATAAGTCACAGACTGTTGCAGTTAGTAGTTAGTGAATAACACCAGACATTAGTGTTTCATATTTCTTATTATGTAAAAAACATGTTCTTTTACCCTAACTCCTGTTATTGTAGAAGCTTAAGAATCTTCATTTCTGTGCCAAGGTTGCAGAGTTTGGGACTCCCCCTTTTACTTTTATTTATTTATTTTTTTTTGTGAAAGAGCTAAGGCAATATATTAAGACTATCCCTTGTGTCTAGCAGTGGTGCAGGGAGATAACAGCCTGCTAAAGCAATCTGTGTGAGTGCTGGGAGTACAGAGTTTGAATCTTTTTAAGTGCCTTTAAGGCATGATACAAACAGTTATCCCTGGTAATTAGTGTTCCTCTAACCAATGCTCTTTGTGTTAGAAAATGTCATTCTTTGACTTTCTAAGTGCATTTAAGGCACAATACAAATCGTTATCCCTTGTGTCTAGTAGTTCCCCCTCTCCAGCTCACATCTTTTGTGCTGCAAAATGTCATCTTTTACCTTTGTAAGTGACTTTAAGGCGTGTTATATAAGAGTTATCCCTGATGTCTAGTGTTCTCTCTGACTCAGTATTGCAGGATTTGCTCATCAGTGTGAGGGAGTGTGGATTTGGTAGCCCTCCCCCCACACACACCTTACCTGCTTGCATTCATCAGACATACCTTCCCAACTTATCCCCTTACTAACCACAGTACTATGACCACCCAACCAGGAACCAAACAGACAGACACAGACACACACACACACACACACACACACACACACACACACACACACACACACACACACACACACAAACACACACACGACCACCCATACCTCTGTATAGACTCACACATGCATATATGAATACATACCCAGCACTGTCTGTCCACTAAAGTCCTTAGCACTTACAACTAACATGATCTCACTCACTACAAGCAATGGCTTAATGCATGCTTTTAGCTGTATTAATTATTTATTTTTATTTATTTATTTATTTGCATTTGTTTAACCAGGATAGTCCATTGGGCCCGAAGAACCCATTTTCAATTGAGTCCTGGGGAAAAAAGCTCCACATAAGATTACATGAAGATGAAGATATACATATACATTACATGAGGTTAAACATTGTACAGATTATGTAATTAAATGTGTAGAAGGCTAAAAACACAGGGTATACAAGCAACAATATTTATTTTTTTTTTTTTGAGGAGAGTTAGCTAGTATGCAGGTAGTCAAAGAATAAAGCTACCTGGAATTTTGAGTGATGAAGAGAAGAAGTAGTAGTGTAAAGAGTAGGTTCTGAGGGGAGAGAGCAGTATACCGGTAGCCCATGAAAATTGCTACCTGGGAATTACAGTGAAAGAAGAGAAAGAATAGCAGAGTAAAGAGTAGGTTAAGAGGGGTGAGAGCAGGAGCACTCCCATGTGGAGGTTAGGTGGGAGTGGAGTGATTTTTTAAAGGATGGGAGGCTTGTAATGGTACGAATGGAGGGAGGAAGGGAGTTCCATAAGCGTGCTAGTGAGAAGGACAGGAGATTTTGTCCAGGAGGGTGGAGGGGTCTGTTAATTTCTATGAGGTTTTGATTGTTTGATCTTAGATGTCATTGAGTGTGGTGCATTATAAAGGTAAAAGAGAGTGCAGGGCAGAGGGAAGGCTGGAAGATCATTTTGTGAGCATAGGTGAGTTGGATGTAGGAGAGGTAGTTTGGTAGTTCTAACCAGTTCAGTTTGTGGAGTGGTTCACAGTGGTGGGTTGATGATTTGTTACAAGTGGCGAATTTGGCAATTTTATTGTAGCAAGAGGATAGTTTGGTTTTGAGGGAAGATTGTAGATTAGTAAGAAGAGGTGCCCCATAGAGAAGGGAGGGTAGGAGAAATGTAGTAGCGAGAGTAATCTTAGTAGCTGGGCTGAGGAATCGGTTATGACGGTAGAGCATGCCAAGTTTTTGGTGGGTTTTCTTTATGTTTTGTAGAAGATGGGAATTGAATTTAAGCTTGTCATCAATTTGGACTCCTAATAGTTTGGTTTCTGATACAAGCTCAAGGGGGATGTTATTTTGGCTGGAGATGGAGAATGATTTATTATCAGTTTTAGTAGTTTTTGAAGGAGTAAATATCATAAGTTTGGTTTTAGCAGCATTAAGAGCTAGATGGTTGTCTTTCATCCACTTTTCAGTGGTGGAGAAGGCATCCTGCCTTAGCTTTAAAAGAGATGGGATGGATGAGGCAGCACAGATGATTGTGGAATCATCTGCATATTGAATAATGTTAGCCTGAGGGATTGCGTGGAAGAAGTCATTAATGAAAATATTAAAGAGAAGGAGGCCCAGAATGGAACCTTGTGGGACACCTGTTGGGGTGTTCAGGAAGGAGGAGGTAGCTTTTTTCCACTTGACTGCTTGTTGTCTATTGGAGAGATAGTTGTTAAACCAGTTGAGTGAAGAGAGAGATAGGTTTAGATTAGATAGTTTAGTAAGAAGTAGGTTATGGGAGATAGTATCAAAGGCCTTAGAGAGATCGAGTAGAATGGTAGATACAGTGAGTCCAGAATCTCTAGCTTTATTCACAGTTTCAAGGAAGGATAGGAGGGCTGTCATAGTACTATGATGGGGTCTGAATCCGTGTTGGGTAGGGGTTAATAGATTATTGTCCAAGAGATGGGGAAGGAGTTGAAGGTGGATACATTTCTCTAGGACTTTAGAAATGGGTGAGAGGATGGCTATGGGACGGAAGTTGGAGATGTTAGTATTATTTCCTCCTTTGTGTAGAGAGATGATGTAAGCTTTTTTCCAGGTTTTGGGAACTAAACCTTCTTGGATAGAGCGATTGATGAGGATACTGATAGGGAGGGCAATGACATCGGCAGCTATACTGAGGTAGTATGAGGGAATGTTGTCAGGGGCATTGGTGCATGGTTTTAATTTCTGTAGGAGTTTTTTTATAGTAGAAGTTGGAGTAGGTTTAATCAAGAATGGAAGAAGTTCAGGAGGGGGTGAATGAGAGAAAGGAGTTGGAGGGGGAGATAGGTTGTTAGTAGAGGGGGTAGGAGGTGGATTATTATGTGTAAAGGAAGAAGTAAGTTTGGAAATAGAATCTATGAAGAAAGAATTGAATTGGGTAGCAAGATCTATGTCTTGTGTATCTGGGCTGGGGTTTGGGTTTTCTATAGTGCCAGGTTTTAATAGTGAGTTTATACCTCTCCAGAACTTTTGTGGGTTAGTTTTATGGTTGTTTTGAAGTTGGATAAAGTGGTTTTGGCGGTCTATTGAGATGAGTTTTTTTACTGAGTTACGAATAGTTTTGTATTTATTGAGGTTAGATGTGGATTTGGTTTGCTTGTATTGTGCCCATGTTTTATCTCTAAGTCGCATGGTAGTAAGTGTATTTTTTGTTAACCAGGGGGTGGCTTTCCTTTTTATTCTTTTGGTTATTAAGGGAGCATGATTATCTAGGATGTCTAGGAAGATAGTATTAAAGTGAGTTACTGCATTTTCAAATGGTAGGGTTTTTAGGGAGTTCCAGTTAATAGATTTAAGGGAGCTGGAGAAAGCTTCAGGGTTAAAGTTTTTATGGCATCTTGTAGTTATGTAGTTATGAGTAACTTGTAAGGGGGTTGAAAGACGTCTAGTGAAGATGGGAAGATCATCACTAAGGGGGTCAGGAAGGGTTCCACTGTCAGGGTAGTTATGGGGATGGGAGACTAGAATCCAGTCTAAGATGTTGCCACTTGAGAAGTCTTTGGATGGCCTAGTTATTGAGTTGATTAGTTGAGAATAGTTGTAAAGGTTGATGTTGAGGGGGTTTGTAGGAGACTGTATGGATGACCAATTAATGTTGGTATCTCCCATGATTATAGTTTCATTACAGATATTAGTTGAAAGCCAGGACAGGATGTTTTCAAGTATTGGGATATTATCACCTGGAGGAATGTAGAGAGAGGCTATACATATACATAATTAACATGGCCAGCTGAGGTACTTATGTAGCTAAGTTACTCACTGAATCACTCTGCTGCATAAATGCCTTTTCTCAGGTATTCCTAGGGGAGAGCACATTACTAATTAGAATAGGCTGCTCCCCTGGAATGCCTCGTTAGCATTTGCAGTAGGTCACAGAGACCCCCAATGCATTGCTGCACTATGTTGTGGCACAGCACCATGGTAGTCCTGTCTAAGCATCGGAAATGGTTACCTAACCCCATGGTGTACACCAGGCTTATACCTCATGGTAACTTTTTTGGATTGGCCCCCATTTGTTTGCAGTATGACTTGGAATATTACAGCTAAAAACTAACTATTTCTTATTTATGATTAAAGCATAAATAATGACTGCATATACCATTAGCCAGAGTACATTTATGTATTTATTTTATTTACATATTTATTTAATTATAGTTTATTTGGGACTGGCTAGTGGACTATGCTTACCTTCTTCCATAACTAGAAGCATAATATGTGCAAGAAGAAAGAAAGAAAGAAAAAGAATTAAATATTTTTGTGGTCTTTGTCTGAAATTTTAAAGCCATAGAATGGATCTTTTAAATCTAGTATGTAGTATAAAATCAAGACGGGAAGCATTATGTATTAAGGTATAGCAATAAGCAAAAGCTGTACCAATCAGGAGTGCAACCATACTGGATCTGGTCCTCACTAATATGGGAGAGCATTGCACACCCCCTAGTATGATATCTTCTCTGGTAAGATCAGGCCATAAAATAGTCTGATAAAACCTCTACCCCCAGCTAACCCTGGAATATTCAGCAACTACTCTAAGGCTAATTTCTTACTATTAAGTGATAACCCGGTAAAATTTGAAGCCCCCATAAACCCTGAGAACACTGATCCTTATGCAGAACTGCTCACAGTAACCCTATACAAGCATGTCAAGAGCTGCGTAGAGCCAGCTGAACCAACCATGAACAAGTACAGAACTAAAGCAAAAAAACAAGCCATGTTGGTAGAATCACAAAATCAATAGTCTGTATAACAGAAGGAAGAAAATCATGGCAAAAATTAAGAGGTGCAGCACCCAGTAGGATAAAAGCACTCTCATCAAACTAAACAAACAACTCAGACAACAAAGAAAGTCTACCAAAGCCAAATTTGAGGTAAGTTTGGCCTCCCAGGCCAAGGACATCCATAAGGCATTCTTTAGCTATGTCCGCAACCTCAAAGGCAATACACGATTGTGTGCAGAACTCCTTGTAAATGGAGCCACCTATACTGAGCCAGAAGATATAGCAAACCTACTGGCCAACAAATTTGTCTCCAACTTTTACCTCTCTCTCTCTCTCCCTCAACATTCCCTCAGGAAATACCATCAAATATAACTCCCCCAGGTCCTTAATGCGCTTTCTAAGGCCAAGAATACTGAAATGGGTTCAGACAATATCCCACAATGTCTTCTAAATAGCATGAAACATGACCTATCAGGCCCACTGGAGTTGCTATTTAACTGTAGCCTCAAATAGCTTTCATGCCTCATGAATGCAGAACAGCAACAGTCGTCATCCCACTGCACAAAGGTGGGCCATCTACAGATCCTGGAAACTACAGACCCATAAGTCTCACTAGTCTTATATGCAAAGTCATTGGAAAAATTATCATGGAAATGATCAGTAATGATATAGTAAACCTTCAAACACTGGACACAACCCAGTTTGGTTTCATCAAGGGCAGGTCATGCCTACTCAACCTGGTGGACTTCTTTGAGAAGGCCATCAAAGCAATGGATGAGGGCAAAATGGCTCACATTGCCTACCTTGACCTGGCCAAGGTATTTGACACAATACCTCACTTTGGCATTGTTGACAAACTCAAGAGTTTAGGTACAAACCCGTATGTCATCCAGTGGATAGCCAACTGGCTCACAGACAGGAGCTAGGAAGTTAAAATTGGGGAGTTCACCTCTACAAAGAGGCCACTCACAAAGTGAAGTCCCTCAGGGATCAGTTCTTGGAACATTCCTTTTTGGCATTTACTTATCTGAAGTCAAGGCCTATGTCAGTGGTCTTCGGCTGACAAAATTTGCTGATGATTGCAAATTAGGAGCTGTCATTGAAACTCATGACACAAATGTTCTCCAGGAAGGACTGACACAGACAAAAAACTGGTGTCAGAGCCATTGACTAAAACTAAATGCCAAGAAATGCATAATAGTATCCTTTAGGAAATCATTCACCCCCTGGTAACTATCATATTGACAACACACCCCTTAGAGTTGACCCAGTCGTCAGGGATCTGGGGACACACATAGACAGTAATCATAAGCCTTTGACCATCATGTGTCTACAGTAGTGAGGAAATCATTCTATGATGAGCAAGTTATAAACAAATGTATGGCATCTAGATCCAAGGAAGTCATTGTTCCACTGTATTCAGCATTCACCAGACCTATCATTGAGTACAATGTCCATTTGATATGTAACTAACTAGGCATATCCAGCAAGTGGAACATCCACAGAGGTTCCTCACTAAAATAATACAGGGCATAAGTAAAATGTCCTATGCAGACCACCTCAAGGCCCTAGCCCTGTATTGTGTCTCCTACAAGCTTTTGAGGGGAGATCTATGCCTGGCATACAGGGCATTATCAGACCCCACTTTGATGGACTTCCTGCATATATCCACAAAACAAACAGCACCAGAATTACCTGTTCTAAAGACTTAAACCTTACCTGTGATATAAACAGAGCCTGCTGGACAGAGAGATATGTATCCTAGAGACTACCCCATCTCTGGACCAGGCTCCCCATCCATGTGAAGCAGAGTTCCTCCCTAACCCAATTCAAGTCTAACTTGCACAGTTGGATGGGGAACAGGAAATGCATCCCTGGTTCAGCACCTATGTCTTTAATGGACAAAGGCAGCATATAAATGTTTCATCTCCCAAGCCCCTGCTTACACTTATCAGTGGTACAACAACTTGTCAGAGATTTGGGTTGCATGGCTAGGCTTAAAAAGGACCTTGTGGTCATTAGCCTAGTAAACACCTATGAACCTATACTAGATTTACTGATGTCTATAAATTCAAGAGGGCCTTATTAGTTAGACTATATATGCTAGAGTGCACATCATGTGACATCTGTGTATGGTTAGGGTTTTTGTGATGCTGTGACAGAAGAGGAGCACATTCTTTAGATAGGACATGTTTAAATTTCATAAAAATGGTAGTGCTTCAGCCTTTGATGTTTGCCAAGCCTGATCCTCTTAGTACCTGCTGTGTACCCAAAATTGCCTCATTTGTGGGGGGGTGGGGGGGGGTTACCTGTACTGGCATCATATTAAATATTTATGGAAGCTTATTTTTGTTTACAAGCAATAGCACCTGGACAATAAAAGCATCCTTGTTCAATAATGATTTATGTTCTTCTTGCAAGTCTTGATATTTTATAACTTTATGTCTTTTAGAATGGAAACGCTATGGTCAATATAGTTAGTTATTTCAGTAATGAATACTGTTTTGTCTTATTTTGCTTCATCTACAGTATCTAGTTTTCATGCTTCTGTCTTCTCAGCAGTTAGTGCTGGATGATTCCACAAGATCATTGTTTATTCACTTCCAATAATTCCCTGTGGTTCTTGGTCCTAGTGTATCTTGTCTAATTGTATATTGTAGTGTTTTCACAGTTTTCACTATGTCTCCTTGACACAGTATTGTATCGTTCAGTATACAGACCTTTAGCCATAAGAATATCACAGCCAGCAACAAGATGTACAGCAGTGCCTTCATCTGTCTGTATGTCTCACATTTGCCATTGATTTTTAAATCATTTGAACACAGGAACATGGCCTTCAAATTGAAAAAGAATATGGGTGGAATGACCGGAAGTCCTGCAGGACAGGCATAGAGTTCTTTCTATTCTAAAGGATTGTTTTAACATTTATATTACTGCCCTATCCCAAGTTTCCAAATACAGATAAACAGTTTCTGTGTATGCAACTACTTTAATAGGGCTCCCAGAACTGAATCTAAGTTAGAAAAAAGTCTTCTAATCTGAAACTGTAGCAAACTGCTTCCTACAAATGTAACAAATGGCTTGCTGCTGTTAGATTTTCAGAGTAAGTGCTTCAGCCGTGACATAGGAATTTATTTCTGAATGCCAATACTGTACTCCTGCACCATCAGCACCTGCTAATTGTACCCCTATCACACTGCACACAGGGCAGCTGTCCTCTTTGCCCTCCTATAGTTATGCATCTGAAGCCCCCTGTAATAACTTTTAACTCTGTACTTTGATTGTTCATTTCAAAAACACAAGCAATATCTGTATGTAGAAAAAAAAACAATAAACAAACAAAAATGTGCATGCATAAATCAATAAATAAACAAATAAATAACCACATCACATTCATATCCTGGAAGCAAAAGAATTACAGTAATTAGTTTTAAAGATGTATCTCAATCAGGATTCCTGTTGAAATTTGAAAAACTGTAATTGTGATAATTTGAAAAGCAAACCCAAAAGAGTAAAAATACAGAATGTATATCAAGTTGAAGGCTGCATTACCTCAAAGCATTCCTCCTACTCTGAGACACATGACCTCAGAGTTAATATATATATAAGTACTAGAGGTATGGGGATAGATAGCTTCCCATGTTGGGTGATTAGATATATCCCACACTTTTGCAATAACGTCCACACACACAAAAATGCTTCTTCAGTATTACAGGTAGTTTTGAGATTTACTGTATTTTTTATGCAATTGTACCATATTTTTAGAACTGAAGGACTCTGAGTTATGGGTCTTGTATTTCTGATAAAGAGCTGCTAAATGCCACTTAATATCTAATTATTTTAAATTAGCAAAATTAAATATAGTCTCACATTTCAAATACATTTCATGACCCCCACAAAAAATCTTTCACAACACCTATGATGTCCAACATATATCTTAATTTTTTTTCCACATAACTGGGAAATAGCTGTCTTATAACTACATTTCATTACCTTACAAAGTAATGTTTAAGCCAATGCAGCTGAAAAAAAACACAATGGTCTGTAGTCCCATTTTGTATATAATTCTTACAGATAAATCTTCTCTATTAAAGAAATTATTCCATGTATGCCAAACCCAAATAAACCATCCTAGGAATTCATTAAAGTTAGAAAGGCTCTTCTAGCATGACACACCCATTTGAGATTCAGGAACATGCTAGCAGTGACAAGCTTAGACCTCATAATTGGCTAATTTACATGTTTCCTGAATTTTACTTACTATCGTGATGTGCAAATCATGGCTTCTGTTGGAGGACCTTATATTACCATGTAAGGATGCTTGCTGAATAGCAAGAATGTGCTGCAATGTGTACATGTGGTTGTACCTTTATGAATTCACTTCCAGGGATCCCCTTTTCCCAGTGGATGTCTGGCCTCAGAATTAAAATTGTTAAGTCACATAGGTGTGGTAGTACAGGGAAACTTGCCATCTCCCCATTGCAGTAATGAAATGTATGGATAGTATGCATTAATTTATTCTCAGTTTCTATATTATGTTTTTATGCTGAAGTCTGAGTTAGTTTGTTATCTTAGCAGTGAAATACAACTGCATTGTAACATCTACAACCTGGAATATGAAAGGAAGATATACAATAACTGTACTATATTTCAATAAAACAAACTCTTCTAAACCTGAACAAAAATAAATAGCTGAGATCTGCTTCTGTGTTTTGATCTTTTCTGTGTGAGTTGTTTATTTTCAGCCTTTTCTGAGTCAGTCTTCTACCATGGACCCTTATCCTAAATGTCTCCTTAACTCCTCACACCTCCATCTTTTCCCAGTCTCCATTTCTACCCTTATTATCCAAGCAATTGTACAATTATCCAAACAATTTTCATCTACATTCAGGGGTATCACCTAAGTTTTGTCAACAGCAGTGTACAATCTGCCATTTCAAAAGCTTTCCTTAGATCCAAGAAAATTGCCATTGTTACTACTACTGAAATCTAATGCATAGATTCTGAATTTTGAACAGGCTTAATAATTAGACTTCATGGCTTACTAGAATTTTTGGGAATCCTCAAGTTTCTGGTGAGTATTTTATAAAAAAACATTAGTACATTGCCTGTGTATCATAACAGTGAAAGTTTTGTTCATCCATTTTCTATCATTAGCTAATGCAAACACTGACCTACATCAATTATAAACAGAGTTGAAGATATACAGGTGCACGTGGCAAATTATAAAGAGTTAACTCACTATTAAGAGAATTTGCTGCCCTTATTTTTCTTTACATGTTCTGTAGAACAGTTATATACAGAGATGGAAAACTGTAATAGTACAAAAACAGATAAATATGGGCCCTATTTATAAAGGTGAAGGCCTTAATAGCGCCATAGCTTTATAACAGAAATGCTACTATTCCTCCTGTTAGCATATTGACATTTTTTCTATGACCTTAAAGTAGATTAGTCACTTTGGATATTTTTATTTTTAGCTGCAAATTCAAACTGAAAATGACTCGTAATCTCTAAGGAACCTGTTTATTGCATTTGAAATAGAGACTTGTCTAGACTATTACATGTTTTGATTAAACTTATGTCTTAAATGATACTTTACTAATTTGACTTATTATCTGTGAAATGGTACACTTGGATATCAAGCAATAGTTACACACAGTCTAAGGAAGAGAGGTGCTAAGAGAGCCGGCAATCCATCTGAGTCTAGCATTTACTTCTTAGAAAAGAAAGTAGAAATTTTCACCTATTTCAAGTTGCAAGGGTAAAAAAATCTGAATCAGCCTTTACCTTATGGTTGCTCTGTAATTAGTTTAGCCTTTATATCATTAACACTGTCTATTGCACAGCTGATGAAAAAGATTATTTATACTTAAATTCTAATTGTGTGACTAATTTCCACTGCTCATTTTGAAGTGCTCCTATTTCTACATTTACTTAATCTGACAAGCCAGAGGCTTATCTTTCCTACCTGCTAAGACCTCTGCTTTTCCCCCAGAAAGACCTGCTGTTTTGCCATTTTTCCTTTTTGCTAGCATTGCCCACAATTTAAAGTGCTTTTCATTCACTTTTTAAAGCAGATTATAAATATTATTTACCAGCCGTTCCTTATTTTATCCAAATGTCTCATCATAAATGTATAATTTCAGAGCCTCCTACACATGAACTAGACTTTTTTTGTCTCATACTGATTATAAAAAAATGAATGTTGTGTCCTTAGAAGACTGATAAATCAGTGCTAGTTAGCCATACTGAAGGCACATGCTTACTCTTATTTGTAATAGAAACTATACACTGAGGAATGCATTTAAATGGCGTTGTGATATGAAAACAACATACTAAAGCATCAGCCTTCACCATATGACATACAAAATCTACCAATAACTTGAATTTCTGTTTATGAAAAGCATTTCAAAATAATAGTAAACTGACACATTCATTAAATTCTCTATTTAAGCATTTTCAAATATCAAAGAAGCTTTTCCTTTTCCTTAAGGAAACACATTTGTAGGCTATGTCTAACCTTCCAGCTGGTCTGTATGAATAGAAGTCCTAACTCCTTATCCATGACAATATTGAAGTCTACAGCCTATTCTAGTATCAAATAATATTTTCCAAAAAAAATCTGATACTGTGAAAAAGGACCAAATTGACCCTATAAATGAGAGGTTCCTGAACAGTACAGTTGATAATAACAATATACTATCTAGCATTCAGTTACAGAATTTATCTGGATCCTGCAGTCGTGATCCCTTTTTAATTATAAGGACTTCTCATTTATGTTTTATATGTGGATTCAGGTATAGTCCAATATTCTTAATAAAAATCTAATCATCTTTAAAATGCATCTACTTATTTATTCCTTAAGAAAATTGGGTCGAATTCTGATCCACGTAGATCTTTTCAGGCTCAGCCTAGGGAAAAATAAAAATAGAAAATAAAGAATAAAAAGGAAAAACACCTAATAATCATCATATACAAATGCATATTTACAAAGGTCTGCTAAATCTTCTTCCAGTGGATGCAGCTCTTGTGAATATACAATTACTAATCTCATTTTTATGAAAGACATAACCTACTTTCAGTTTTTCAGAAACTACATCCTGCTCACATTCAAACAATTAAGCAGACACTAGAAATTTGCACATCTTGCTAAAGAGAAGGCCAAATTTTGACATCTCCATAAGCAGTTGCAATAATTAACCTTAGTTGGATGCAGGCAAATATTTCAGTCTAAAACAGACTGGAGAAGATGAAAATGTGACTGTGATTTTAAGCACTTTAAATTTCAAATACCCCTGCACTTAGCATAGGTTAAATTTAGTCCCACAGAATCTAGACTGCCTTGTGTCATTTGATCACTAAAACCAGCTATTCAATGAGATACTGAAAGATTTGCTTGTTACATTTTTCTTAGCATTTTGCTTGGGTTCCTCCAGAGGTTTTTCGCTGCTCAGCTCTACTGTCAGATAGAACACTAAGCCTAGCCTCAGAGGTTCCAACACACCTCTCACCCACTAGCCACTCCTAAGTGCAACCTCTCTACCTGACCATATAAATTTACCCAACACTATGGATGCACAATTTCCCATAGTTTCTCCAGTCAGCTTGGTCGATGTGGGCATCCTGAGACAGTGTAGTAACTGCCTCATTTTCACCGACAACCCTCTGCTCCTAGACCACACAAACTCAACACATGAGAGATGCAACTATATTAAGAACCTTGAATCCATGCTCGCTCAATCACCAGTCAGTACATATGACAATGACCCTCTCACTAGGCTGGATAAGGAGAAGGTTACAATCAGTTGTCTGTCAGGTGTCAGGATCCACCATATCACTCAAGTCTCTCAACAACAGGTACTGTTATGACTCTGTCATAGTCCATGTTGGTGTGAATGACTTGAGATGTACCTCTCTGGACTATATGAAGAGAGACATGATTGAGCTCTCAGACTATGTGTCTCAGGCTGATATATCCCTAGCCTTAAGCACCATTTTACTTTCACTTAAGATGATGCCTCAATACAACAGAAAATGACTGACTTTAATAACTGGTTTAGTTTCTGGTGTCATTCCAAGGGGATACAGTATCTGTCAGCCTGGGATGACATGACTGACAGACTTCAATGCTTTGCCTGAGATGGTTTTCATCTGTCACCCCTGAGATTTCAGCTACTGGCCAAGGCTCTTGCCACCCCCATAGTGCCATTTTAGGCAGTATCTCAAGGACAAAATTCTCAATATAAGAACTGCATCTAAGAACAACCTCAAGGTTTTGCTGTTAATTTCTAGGAGTCTTAACACAGAACTGCATTCACTGGAAGCAGTCCTCACCTTGGAAGACGTAGACATTTGTGCAGTCAGTGAGACCTGGCTGAAGGCTGTGCAGAGCACCCCAGCCATATCAAGCTATTTCCTTCCACAAGTTCAAACCAAAAATTGAAGGCATGAAAACTAAAGGAGGTAGTGTATCAATATTCATTAATGATAAATACACCTCCAGATTGGTTAAATAGCATGATTCCCTAGAGATAATTTAGGTGCAATTAACTGTTGGTAGGACACCTATTCAAGTCATTGCCAGGTACAGGGCCTTCTCCATGAATCAGGACACCCACTCTGCCTATTTGGATCTACTTGAGTCTATCAAGATACATCCGAACACCATGGTTTTAGGTGACTTTAACTACCCATCCATTGACTGGGGGAAATTACTCGTGCGGAAACTCACTTGCCCAAAGGCTCCTCAACTTCATTAACTCCAATGCCCTATACCAGCAAGTTGACACCCCCACAAGGGGTGCCAACAGCCTGGATCTGGTGCTTACCAATATGATATGGGGGGGCACTGTAGCACCCCCATTGTGAGATCTTCTCTGGTGATATCTGACCACAAATCAGTCTCATTCGTAGTTGGTATCACATCTGACCCCCATAGCACAAACTAAATTAAAAAACTCCTCCAAAACAGATTATAACCTCTTACAGGATGGTACAAATAGCTTCACTGCACCTCCTACATGAGATGGAACTGGCAATTATGCAAAGTTCTACACAAATGCTCTATACAAACACCTGAACAACTGCTTTATCGCAGCCGTACCTGATAGGACCAAAACAAGCTACTGCAGGAAGAACAAACCTGACTGATGGACAATTGCCATTAACAGGCTTTACAATAAAAGGAAGAAATTGATGTCTAAGAGTAAGAAGGAGTGAACCCCAAAATGGAAACACTCACTCCTCAGCTTAAACAAGCAAATAAGACTCCTTGTGAAGTCCTCCAAAGTTAATTATGAATCCAAATTAGCTTCCTCAAATAAGGACAACAATAATGCAGTCTTTAGTTACGTCCATAACCTAAAAGGAAAGGCTCAGATTTGTGCCGAACAGTCGTTAATGATGCCACATATACCGAGCCTGTGGATACTGCTAACCTGTTAGCTGACAGGTTCTGTGAAAACTTCACTCCCCCTTCCCCACCGCACTTACCCCAAGACATCCCTACCACTAGCCCTCTATCCGATATCTCTAAAGTGCAGGTCTTGAACGCCCTCTCTAAGGTCAAAAACACAGCATTCATGGACCTGATAACATCCCAGACTGCATCCTACATGGGCTGAAACTAGAATTAGAAATGCCATTGGATACTCTTTTCAATAATAGTCTAAGCACTGGCTTCATCCAGGTGAATGGGAAAAGGCCACTATTATCCCCTTGCACAAAGGTGTGTTTCCACTGACCGCAGGAACTATAGACCTGTTAGCCTGACTAGCCTTATCTGGAAGGCCATGGAGAGAATCATCATGGACCTTATCAACAAAGACATTGGTAACCTCCAAATACTTCACCCTACTCAATTTGGATTTTTCAAAAGGAGATCATACCTGTTAAACCTGGTGGACTTCCTTGAGACAGTCACCAAGGGCCTTGATGAGGGAAAATCTGTGCACACAGCCTACCTAGACTTCGCCAAGGCTTTTGATACTCTCCCCCACTCAGGCATAATTGACAAACTCACCCAGTTAAGTATCAACCCGTATATCATTAGATGGGTCACTAAATGGCTCACTGATAGAACCCATATATACAAAATAGGGGAATCCCCCTCCAACAGCAGAACTGTAACCATTGGTGTTCCACAGAGATCAGTCCTGGGAACTCCACTGTTTGAAATCTATTTCTGTAAAGTGCAAGCTAAAACTAAAGGTCTGTGGCTGTCAGAGTTTGCTGATGACTGCAAACTGGGAGCAGTTGTAGACTCTCCAAATGATGTCAACATCCTACGAGAGGGTCTTACACAAATGACTGCTGCCAAGGTCATGGCCTTAAACTCAATGCAAAAAAATGTATTATCATCCTTTTAAGTAAAAGTGATCTTCCTGCTAACTACCACATCAGTAACAACACCCTAAGTATGCACTCAGTGGTGAGAGACCTGGGAACACAGTTGACAGCAACCTTACCTTTGATCACTTTGTCCCCACAGTGGTAAAAAGGGCATTCTATATTGCTCATCTCATAAGTAAGGGTATTGCCTCCAGAAAAAAGGAAATTATAACCTCCCTGTACTCATCCCTAAACAGGCCAATAATTGAGTATCATGCCCCTTTTGGTATGTACCTTTCCAAGCACCTGTAGCAATTGGAGAGACCACAAATATTCCTCACAAGAAAAATTCAAGGTCTTCAGCATCTGTCCTATGTGGATCATCTGAAATCACTGTCATTTTATTCTGTTTCATACAGACTACTCAGAGGTGATCTCTGCCTTGCATACAAGGCAATCTCTAACCCTGCTTTACTGGAAATGCTGCATCTCCATAAGTCAAATGGTACACTGGTTACTTGCTTTAATGGCCTTAACCTGGTATGTGACATTAATAGAACCTGCTGGAGGGACAAATTTGTCACCCAGAGGTTACTATATCTTTGGAACAGACTCCTGCTTCATGTCAAGCAGAGCACCTCATTGGCCCTCTTCAAATGCAATCTGGATGATTGGATGGGTAACCATAAGTTCACCCCAGGGGTTCACCTATGTCCCTCTTGGACAGGGGTGTTAGGTGCTGATCATGGAAATAAGGGTAAAACTTGGTTAAGCTTGTAAGGACCTAGTAACCTCCTATGATTCTACAAAATAAAGTAAAACAACTTTACATTTCTGTCTCCAGCTAAGGTAAAGTGTTCACATCTTTTTCAAACCACATGGTTATGTCTCCAAATACTTTCAGTTATACCTTGGCTTCTGAAATGGAGTTGAAAATCAGGATAAAATGCTAGAGTGGATCTTTGCACATACTAAAAACATGAAAGATGACTTCCCATTCTTCATCCATAACATCTAAATTCTGAAAACAGTCACATGGAGTTGCTTATTTTCTGCCACACGATCGATATACACAGATATTTTTGCATCATATAGGTTAATGATATTTTAGGTATAGCTGTTAATAATACCTCCTTGGTTTTAGAGGTGTAGACTTTAATTGCAGTTAGTCTATGTTTGCCTTCTTCTGTAGAAGTAAAGACTCTATTAACCCTGCTCATACCTAATTGTGGTTCTTATTTATTTACTTACTTATTTACTAACTATTTGCAACCAGGTCAATATACTGGCCTAAGGACGCTTTTCAGGTGGATCTATATTATATCATCGAACCGTCAGTTCAGTGAATGACATTTCATTGGAAATGCCATTCATCGAACCCCCCCCACTCATGTGGGGCTGCATCCCACACCCTCTGCTAATTATATATACCAACTCTGAGATCGCACTACAGTGGGGAAAAGGCAAATTTCCCAATCTCTACCATAATGTGATCTCAGTAAGGATAGTTCGACAAATAGCATGTTTGACAAAATGCCATTCGACATGCCGTTCGATGATCTGTTCTTTTAATTATATAATAGGGACCCTTTTCTAGTGTGGCCTAGCACAAAAGGAAATAAAATGCAATGAACATAAGCAGCACAGTTCAAAGAAGAGACAAAAAAAAAATATGGTGACCACAGAAAAATAAACAAGAAACTAACATTAAGCAATGTATACAGAGCTGTGCATATAGGTTTTAAATATTAGGTGCTGTGGATATGTTGTTGTATAACTATACAATGCATATAAGTGGGATGACCTGCTCATTTCTTAAACAAGGCCTTTAATAAAAATATATAAAGACATTATTTCAAGTGTATTAACTAAAATTCTCATCTCTTCTTATGTGAGGCACCAGGCACCTCCCTAGATTAAGTACTAACAAGGTAAGAATTATATACATTTGCCAAATAGGCATTATAGATTGTGGAAAAATATTCCAAGCCCCAACACCTGCCACAGCTCTCAGGACCTCTTCTTCTTCTTTTGGCTTTTTCCCGGTTAGAGGTTGCCACAGCGAATCACTTGTCTGCTCATGATTGGCAGTGGAGTTTTATGATGTCGAGTTGCCAGCCTGGTGCCCAACCTTCCACAGAAGGCACACATATGCACACACTCACACCTAGGGCCAATTTAGAGTGTCCAATCCACCTACAGCATGTATTTGGGATGTGGGAAGAAACCAGAGCACTCAGAGGAAACCCACATGACCACAGGGAGGACATGCAGACTCCGCACAGAAGGCACCCCATCCAAGGATTGAACAAAAAAACCTCTTGCTGTGAGGCGGCAACGCTAATCGCTGCACCAATGCGGCCACCCACAGCTCTCAGGACCTCTAAGAAGACAAAAATTTATTATTTAGGAATGGGATTTTAAGCTTGCAATCTTTTGGGTTAGTTCTTTGGCTAGGCCTCTAATTCACAATTTCTTCTCGAAATTTCTGCTTTCACAACTTAAAGCAATTAATTTTTCCAGTACTGCTGTCAAATCTTATTTTAATTCTTTACATTTAGTTTCTAGGGAAAATAATTCAAAGGTTCACAGATTGCTACTAGGCAATAATTTAGAATGGGTCTAAGCCTGGGGGAAAGTTGTGGTTCCTTATGCATGTGTCTAAGGTGAAGACAGTGAGAAATGCACATTACTTTACAAAACGCAATAATTTGTTTCAAAGGTAGAAGTATTTTAGGAGAGATACCCGTCACACCAAATATTCCTACTTATGTTGCAATATAAATCTAGATTCCTTGATCTTGCATTTGTGTTATTAGTAGTTTTGCAGATATGTAGTAGATCAAATGGGATTAGGTCACTTATAGCTTTGTAGGCCAAGCATAGATCACCCCTTAGGAGTCTGTACGAGATGTGCAAGAAAGACAGGACTTTTAAGTGCTCTAGTTATTTCATTTTGGCTAATGTACTCTAAATGTTATGCTGTGTTTATAAAAGCCCAAAAGGCATTTTTATCAGAACAGGAAAAAGACAAAGTAAACAAACTGCTTAACAAGCTGACAGCAGTCAGAATTACCAAATATTTATTTAATTCCATTACTGTCTCAGGGCCGGTCCAGAATGTCGTGGTGGTGCAGCGGTTAGCGTTGTTGCCCCACAGCAAGAGGTTCTCCCATTTGATTCTCGGCTGGAGCTCCTTCTGTGTGGAGTCTTCATGTCCTCCATGTGGTCGAGTGATGTTAAAGACATGCAGGTAGGTGCGAGTGTGAATGGGCATGCCTTCTTTGAAGGTTGGGCATCGGGCTGGCAATTCGGCACTGTAAAAATCCACTGCCAATCATGAGCGGACCGGAGTTCCACTATGGTGACCCCTAACCCGGAAAAGCAGAAAAACATTACTTTACTGTCTGAGGGCAGATGAGAAATCTAGGAGCAGGCCAAGTGTGTTTATTGGCAAAGCTGTGCCTGTATTGTGCAGGCAACATAATTAGCACTGATTTGCTCTGTGTTGGCAATGCAACAAATTATCATGATTTGTGTGTGTGTGTGTGTGTGTGTGTGTGTGTGTGTGTGTGTGTGTGTGTGTGTGTGTGTGTGTGTGTGTGTGTGTGATTGCCTTGACTTCACAAAAATGTCATCTCCACTAAGCCACTGTTTTCTATTTGGCAGCAGTTTGTATCATAAGACTAGTGTTCATATTTATGCATAGTTACTTTTTGTATCTCAACACTTCTGTCCTTTTAGCATAACAAATGTCAAGTTCCAAATTCAAGTTTATTATATTATTTTACATCTTTAAACCATTACTCAAACAGCTAAATGGTTATTTATACTACTTAAATAACTTATACCTTATATATATGTATAAATATATATATATATATATATATACATATATGTGTGTTTCTATACATATATATATATATATGATGTCATTAAAAACATTCTTGCTAAAACCAACAGTATCAAATATAGTTAAATAAAAACACAATTTGCGCTATAACGCACTAATGAGTAAACATTGGACCAGTCTGTTAAACTTGAAACCTCTAAGTCTGCCTCTATAAGCAGTGTCCCAGTAACTCTAGCATCACTCAATGAAATATTCTACTAAACTGCTTATTGCCCACAGGTTGTTCAAACAGTATTAGAGGGCAGACTTTAATTTGTAAACAAAGGAAGGAATATTCAACAAATAACTGACACTTATTATTTTAAAGAAAAGTAAAACCACTTCAATCACTAAATACAGTTCCACGTGCCAGAAAAACACCAAGGTATATCAGGTGACATTGTCAAACCTCTCTCCAATATCTCCCTTTTTTCAAGGCCAAACAGTATACAGTTTCCTACAACCAACACTCTGCTCTTGAAGGCTACAATTAAAGACACTTCATATAGTGCTAAACCAAAACCCTGTCCCTCAGCAGCAATCCACCTTCTTCTTCCTTCAATTAATGCAATTCCGCATCTCTCTAATAGTGTCAGTTTTCCAAATATAACAAATCTCAGGCAAATAAACTGGTCAAAAGTCCACATATACTGTTAAAATATCCAAAATACCAACCAGAATCAAGAAAATTGTAGTGAATCCCAAAAAGTATAGTTAGCTCCGTAGTCTGGCAATCATCTTTGACCATTGTCTGGAGTATTACAAAAGTTCCAAAGCAGACATTATCAATGCAACTGCATCTAATGCATACAACGTTCTATCAGCCTGCTGACAAATTCTTTGAGTCATTAGTTTTCAAATCTAATCAGACTGTTCCCAGTCTTTCCTTGTGCCATTTTGTGTCCTACTGTTTTGCCTATGTACATATTTATAACTTAGGATGGTATCTCATTGTTTATGATTTGCAGCACCTCTTTAAAATTTCTGTAAAAGAATAATTTACACATCATTTTCATTGTCCGATTGTACACAAATTTAACAAAATTGTTTTGCGTGTATCTATTAAAATCTTTCATCAGGTTGTTTTTTCTACGAAAAGCACCAGCATGCTCCGCCAGTCCTTGAAGAGAGAAGGTATATCTGCCACATAGTAGCTGTATAGGAAATCAGACCACAGCTGGGAGGAAAAGAAGAATCCTTGCATAATCAGAATTTCATTAAAAAACACTATTAAAGGCTAGGGACTGATTTCATCTGAGACTTTCCAGCTTATTAAAAGGGAAAAGTTGACATTGTTTAGTTACTGTGAGGCATGCTGGGAGTAAATTTTAAGTTAGTTGCAGCGTAATGAATATCAAGGTTTTATCCCAAGAGGGCCACTGGCTGAAGTGTAATGTAAGTTAAACACTTGTCATTTTTTCTAGGATTTTCCTTTGCTGTAGTCTCCATTTTTTACTGTCACAATAACCTTTATGAACATTTTCCATTAGAAAATGGCCAACGTAAAGCTCAAAAGCTGTCTGAACTAATATAATCCCAGGATTTTCAAAATAGATAAGAAGCCATGTAAAAAAATGCAATATCACAGAAAGACGAAATATTGCCAACTATCACTAAGACCTTCACATAAAACTCTAACTAGTAAACATTCCAAAACTACCAGAATAAAAAATGAAGCACTAAAACATTAGAAACACATACCAGTCTTAAGAAATATGCAATCTACCTGAAACAAATCAATAACATGAACTAAATAGATATGAAATGGAAATTAATAACATAAATACAGTATAGCAAATCTAAAATACTGAAATAACACAAGGGTCATATTTTCCGCAAAAGCAACTACACAGGCCAATCTCCAGAAACAAGAAATCAAGCACTGTTATGGCAAAAAAGAAATCAAGCACTGTTATGAAAAAAAAAAGAAATCAAGCACTGTGTGCAGGATCAAGAACTTAAGTAATCAAAACACTGAACAATAACATACAATGAAATGAAAATAAACACAAAAACTATAACAAATACAAAGTAAGAAAATAACATGGCTGCACAAAAGTTAAAATACAAAAACTACACATATATAGATGCTGCCGAATCCCACTATCCCCATATTAATACCACAGCATTGAACACTTTTGACACAGTCCAATAAACTGAATCATGAACACTTAAACAGTTACTACACAAAAGTAAAACAATATATATAAATAACAAAAACAAGTGCATATCAAATTAATATAAAGCAACCTACATGTTAACAGTATATTGATATATGTTAACAGTTTATTGATTACATCTTAGTTTTATAACATGTTTATAGAACATAACAGTAAAAATAAAACAGTTGTAGAATAATAATGGAATACAGTGTGGGGGAGGGGGATCATAGCCTACACGATAAGGGTGCAAAACAACTATACAAACAGCAACTATACTGGTGCAAAACAACTATACAAACAGCAACTATACTGGTGCAAAACAACTATACAAACAGCAACTATACTGGTGCAAAACAACTATACAAACAGCAACTATAGTGGTGCAAAACAACTGTACAAACAGCATTTATTGTGTCTGTTTTTTTTAATTTATTTTCTGTACCTTTTTGAAATTTTATAACCTGTTTCTGCATGTTTCTCTTTCTTTTTCTAAAAGAATAGTGGTCACTTTTGTTCAAAAACACAAAACAAAGAAACATCCTATAAAAAAAAAATCAACAAACACAAAGGCCATTTTCCAACCACATTAATTTACTTCCATGGTGGGTGCTATTGGGACATAATGACCCTTACAGTGGTGGGAAGGCCTTTCTCCTGTGACATCAGGCCTTACAACATCCCTGAGCTATCACTTATTTCCTTATAATATCCACTCTTTTAAGCATTATTGTTTATTTAAGAGCTTTGTTGAACATTGTTCCTTTACGGTCTCCTTTCTGTTGTCACGCTTGTATAAATATTTTTGCTAAGACCTATAAGAGTGAAAGCAAAGAGCAAGATAAAGATCACCAATATTTATCTAACGTCAGAAAAATATTATAATTTTTAAATCACACTGAACTTTTCCAGTCTTCTTATGTTTTACTGCTGACATACCCAGTGCAATTAAATGTTCTAGGCTGAAAGACATCTGTTGATATATAGCCTTGAGGTACTCTCCTGACAACTATATTGTGGAAAGTATGTCTAGGGTGATAGTTTAAATGTTTTCCCTTTCTTTGCTGGTTTATTATCAGCAGATTGACCAGCATCAACCAATCTGTACTGTTGCACCTCCAGAAATAACAATGGAAAAGAAAGTTACAATTATTGCTACTTACGTTAGCCAGGTTGACTTTCTATTTCAAATATAATAGGTTCATATGTTCATAGGTTCATACTAGGCTATCTGCCCTAGGGTATTTATAAGACTAGCCAGAGTGTGTTTGGCTTTCGCCACCCATTTTAAATGAATTTTGCTATGCCCTTTTTTGAGGTTAGTATACTGTGCCTCTGTCTAACAGCGACACAAAAGTGATACCCGGGGTAAACCTACAATCCCCCATCCACTCATCAAGATTCCTCTTGAAGAGAGTCAATGAGGGACTCTGCCTAACCTGGACTGGGATTTTATTCCAGAGTGAAGGGAGCCTCTGTGTTATGAATCTGTCCCTCCAGCATGTCCTATTTATTTCAGTGCTAAGGTTCAAGTCTCTCGAGCACGTAGCTCGATGGGATTTGGATTTTCTGAGGTGCAGCATGTCCATTAATTCCGGGTTGGACATGGCTTTATACGTCAGTCAGAGATCGCCTCTGAGCAGGCGGTATGCCACTGAGTAGAGCTGGAGTTTCTTTAACCGGGCAGCATATGGCATCTGTTTGAACCCTTTGATCCTATTGGTGAGGTACTTTTGGGGTCTTTCCAGTTGCTGCAGGTGTCTGGTAAGGTACATCCCAAAAGGGGCATTGTACTCAATTATGGGCCTGATGTGGGATGAGTAAAGAGGCACGATGACCTCCCCTGATCTAGATGTGAATCCCTTCATGATTAGGTGGGCTATATAAAATGTTTTTCTAACCACTTTGGCCATGTGGTTGTCAAATGAGAGATTGCTATCAATTACTTCTTCCGTACTTAATGGATTACCACCTATGTGGTAATTTGTGGGCACTTAGTTTTTGCCAAAGGTGGATGACAATACACTTTTTGGTGTTTAGCTTGAGGCCATGGCTCTGGCACCAGTTGTCTGTTTCTATGAGGCCCTTTTGTAGGATGCTTGTGTTGGCTGGAGAGTCGATTATGGCGCCCAGTTTGCAGTCATCTGCAAACTTGGTCAGCCACAGTCCTTCCGTGTTAGCCTGTACCTCCAAGAAATATATACCGAACAAAAGAGGTCCAACGACTGAGCCTTGTGGGATGCCACTTGTAACTGGTTTGGAGTCTGACATGACTCCAGCAATTCTAACCATGTGGGTTCTATCCTTGAGCCAGTTTGCAACCCGTCTAGTGACATAGGGGTTTATATTTAAGCTGGTGAGCTTATCTCTAATGCCCAAATGGGGTATTGTATCGAAGGCTTTTGCAAGGTCCAGGTAGGCTGTGTGGGCCACCTTCCCCTCGTCAATGGCCTTGGTGACTGTTTCAAAGAAATCAACCAGGTTTAAGAGGCAGGATCTGCCCTTAACAAAGCTGAACTGGGTAGGATCCAGTGTCTGTAGGTCCCCAATATCTTTATTTATGAGGTCCATGATGATCCTTTCCATAGCTTTGCAGACCAAGCTAGTCAGGCTTATGTGGCGATAGTTTCCAGGATCCGTTGAGGCACCACTTTTCTGGAGAGGGACCACTGTTGCTGTACGCCACTCTTTGGGTACATATCCTGTAGTAAGGCTGAGATTGAACAGTAGTTTTATGTTTGGGTTTAGTTCTTCTTTGAGTTCATGTAGGACGCAGCCTGGGACACCGTCTGGTCCCATTGATGCTGTGTTTTTTGCTTTGGTGAGGGCGGTTCTTACCTGAGCATCTGGGATAGATATTTGCCCTTTTGGTGGGGAAGGGGGGTGAAGTTTGCGCTGAACCTGTCAGCTAGGATGTTGGCAATGTCTGTGGGTTCGGTGTATTTTTTGTCATTTTGGACTAATTCTGAGCATATCTGGGAATTCTAACTAAAGAAAGCCTTGTGATTATCCTTAGTATCCTGTACAATTTTTCTCTCGAACCTGGCCTTAGATGATTTTATGAGTGCCCGTAGTTTTTTGCTAATACTGATCAGAGATGCCTCCCTTTTTGGGATTTTACTCTATAATGTAGTAGTTTCCACCTTCTATTGAATAGTTTGTTTATGGCTGGGGTCCACCAGACAGGACGCCTAACTTTGGAGGATTGGGTCTTGGTTTTATTTGGGATTGCATGATCCATGCATTCCTGAAGGTGTTCATAGAATGCATTTATAAAGGATTCTGCGGTCTGGGCCGTATTTTCCACAGGCCCGAGGGCTTTGAAGGATTCCACCTCGGTTTTGAGGAGTGTGAAATTTGCTTTAGAGAAGTTTTTCACTGTGGTTTTCTGGGCAGGGGCTGGGGTCGGGATGTGAATATCTAGTGAGATTAGTTTATGGTCTGATCTTACCAGTGACGGATACACTTCAGGTCTGGAGCACAGAGTCCCCATGTTAGTGATGATCAGGTCCAGTATGTTTTCCCCTCTTGTGGGAGTGGCAACAAGTTGTTCCATAGCATTTGAGTTTATAAATTCTAGGAACCTTTGGGCTAGGTTGTTGGAGCTAGAGTAATGCTCCCAGTCTATGTTAGGGTAGTTGAAGTCACCCAATATAATGGTGTTTGGAGAGACCTTCATATTTTCCAGTGTTCTCAGGAAGGCCGAGTGGGGTTCTTGGTTTGGGAGGGTGGTCTGTAGCAGGCTATAAACTGGAAGGCAGCTTTACCCACTGTTAGTTGCACATGGATAGTCTCTGATGCTTCATGCTGTGCCACCAATCTGGAGGTGTGGGTATCTTTGACGAATATTGATACTCCCCCTCCTTTTGTGGTTTGGTCCAAGTTTTGGGGCTGAAAAACATGGTATGAGGTATAACCTGGTAGTGCTGAGGTGCTCTCAGGAGCCTTGAACCAGGTTTCTGTTACTGCACAGATATCGATGTACTCCATGCTAAGGAGAGTTTCGAGTGAGTGCATCTTGAGGTTTAGACTTCTGGCATTGAGTAGCATTACTCTTAGTTTCTTATCCCTTGTGATACCTATGGAGGCACTATGGGGGTGGCAAGAGCCTTTGCCAATATCCGAAAGCCCAGGGGTGACAGGTGCAAGCCGTCCCTAGCGAAGCATCGTGGCTTGTCGACCATGTCATCCCAGGCAGACAGGCATTGGATCCCCTTTGAATGACACCAATACTTAAGCCAATTGTTGAAATTGATCATCTTGTCTTCATATTGTGGCATCATTCTTGGTGAGGGTAAGATGCTACTCAAGGTCAGGGTCATACCGGCCTGGGCTACATGCTCAGAGAGCTCCTCTATGTCTCTTTTCATGTAGTCCAGGGAGGTACGTCTCAGGTCATTCACACCAGCATGGACAATGACTGAGTCATATTTGTACTTGCCTTGGAGTGACCTGAGTACTTGTGTTATGTGGCGGATCCTAGCGCCGGACAGGCAGCTCACCGTGACCTTCTCCTTGTTCAGCCTGGTGAGCGGGACGTCAGTGTGCCTGACGATAGAGTCACCTATTACAAGTGTATCAGGTGTGTTGTTTAGCCTTAAGGGCTGTGACTGTTCGGCACACTGGCTTTGTGAGCTATGTGTTGCACGTGTTTTGTTTTGGGGTAGCGGTTGCTTGGGTGTCTGCTTTGGAGGTCTCTGCTGCATAGGCAGATTTTTATTTAGAGCCTCCAAGTATGTTTTTGTGTGTTTATGTGTTTGGTTTGCTGTCGTGGTAGGTCTATGTGAGACTGGAATTGTAGTGAGTGTGGTTTCCTTCTCCTCCTGACTGGTTACACCAGTACTGAGTTGAGAGAGCTTAGCCTCCAGTTTGGCTATATGGTTGCATCTCTCACATGTGTTGGAATTTGTTGGGAGGAGGAGAGGGATGTCTGTGTACATGAAGCAGTTGTAACATTGACTCAAGATTCCCAGATTCACCAGCTGGACCGGAGAGGAGATTGACAACTGACTTTTGGACATGCTAGAATAGTATTGGGAATTCCTTTATAACTGAAAAAAAGGGCCAATGGGGAACAAAGTACTCAAGGGGAGTTTGTGAGGGTGTAGTGCTTTTAATTTTTTAGTGCTGACGTATATAATTGCTTTAGTGAGCAAGTGCCAGGCTTTAGAGTGGGAAAAGGGTGTTTATTATGAGAACTAGATCAGTTCTAAGGGAAAAAGTGAAGAGCAGACTTTGTGGAGCCGAGAATGGTTTAAACCCAATTACGCGGCACTGCCCGATGCTGCGCTATGCACAAAATCGCGCAAAGCCGCGCTAAAGCGGGTTTTATACAGGGGAACTTGAAAGAGCTAGAAATTGGCCCAAAACGGCCAATAGACTACCAGATTCTTGTGCTGGGAACACTCCTCCAGGGATAGATAGGCTGCTCCAAGCTCCCCACTGCCACTGGTGAACAAAGAAGCCTCCCTTTATCCAAGAAAGGAAATGGACAACACAGGAACTTTCCAAAAGTCCAGAATACAGCAAAGCCTGTATTTGGACTACTCTAAGTCAGGAAAGACGGGAAACAAGGACATTTTTATTTTTCTTTTTTGCAACAAACAGCAGGAAAATGCAATAAATATGTAACACAGGCTAGCGCACTTGAGTGTGTAGCCTCAACAGGTAAATGCAACAACAGGACAAACTTTAAAAGTGCAGGTGCAAAACAACTTTAAACAGTTTAAAACAGTTCAAGAAGCAGAAATACTTGCAGTTTAGCTAGATCGGACAGTCACCCAGGTAGTAGCAGGAAAACAAACACTTTTATCAGGTTAGCAGTCACTCTTTTAGCCTCTTTTAGCTGCTATTAACTGAAGCCTGAGGGGCTTCAGTTAATAGCAGTGTCTTTTTCCTTACATTTCAGACTTATACAATGTATTACAAATCTTGTCTGTTGCAGCCAAAAATGTAATGATCTGAGTAGCAGTGTACTTACAACTATGCATTGCAAGCTTTGTTAGACCAAATACTCTTTAAGGCAGAAAATTAGTATGGCGAATTTAAAAATATATAGTCAACACATTTCCTGCCAATCAAACTCATGAAGTCTTTCCTGCTTGCAGTTGCAAGGTTTAAGCAAAAAAAAAAAAAATTTTTTTATAAAATCCTGTAACTTACAGCCTTTTGGATTTCATTATGGGGGAAGGATTAAGTAAGTAAAGCACTACCAGCACCTTGTCATGGTTGTATGGAACAATCCTCAAAAAGTCGTACCTCAGAATGCACTTTTCTCTTTGCATGTAGATCAGCACAGAAAGCAAATAAATGCTAGCAAACCAGAATTAGCTTACTAGAATAAACCACTTTTGTGAAACATGCATAGTTACAACCTTTCTGGGATCACTGCTGCTATATAACTCATGAGCTCCTACACTGGCAGTACATAACAGCCTCATTTGTATAGTTTTTTTTATAGACGTTCTGAAATCTATAGCAACAAAGTTGAACCATAGTGGCTAAAAAATCAAATTACCTTCTTATGCCTGCATGCAGCAATATAGTATATGAATGTCTGTGGACAAAAGGCCTGTGTTTTTTTCACTCCACCAATGAATCCCTGAAGTACAAGTTAACCAAAACTTGACTTGCTAAGTTAAAAATAAGTGTTTTTTGTAGAGGGCAAATAAATGAGCAGTAGCAGCTTATTTCCTACAGAAAACTGTTATCTTGGAGTTCAGTATCAAGGAGCTGAATTCAACAAATGTAGCCTCATGGAGTTTGACCTTGTGACATGTAGAGCCACCTATGTCAAGTATCACACAAACTGCTCTCCTTGAAATGGTTGAAAAGAGGCTGGGGGTGGTTATTGTTCTCTAGTCTAATACCCTTGTACTTACTATGATAGCATTTCACTTTCCTTATTTGTTGCTCTCATAAGCCTCATTCTTGAAGGCACAAAATCCCTCTACAAAAACTTTGCCTTGTTTGGTGCAGATAATTCATTATTGTTTTGTTTACTCTTTAATAAGTGAATAAGTCCTGCTATACACAGCCATACTGAAAGTCCATCTCCAAAGGCATGTTATGAAAATAAAAAGCTTGGACTTTGCTGCTGTTTGCTTATGAAACAATTATTAGTTGTATATATGATAGATGTAATAAAGGAAAGAAATATGAGCACGCTACTGTGAAAATGGATATGTATGCAGTAATAATAGTTATGAAGATGAAATAATAAGACACAAGTAGTTGTAAGGAAATTAACTCTTCTTTTTTTTCCCCTGGATGTCAGCTGTTTACAGATAAAACACCACTGCAGGTCCTCATCATATAAAATAATGCACAACTGGTTTTCCCTTAAGGAAGCTCTACTCTTAGTATAATCAGACTACTTGCTATATTATAAGCCTAGCACTTGTTCTCAAAACTTCTCTGCTAAGTAAGCACTCTCATACTAAGTAAGCACTACATCCACCTACCACCCCTGTGAATATCCACTTCCCTTAAAGGCACAGCACTCCTTTATACTGTTCTAGCATGTCGAGTGGCAGAGTACTGGCGTCCTCACCAGTTCAGCTGGTTAATCTGGGTATCTTGAGACAATGCTACAATTGTCTCATGTACACAGACAACCCTCTCCTCCTCCCAACAAACACAAATACATGTGAGAGATGCAACTATATAACCAAACTGGAGGCTGAACTCTCTCAACTTCCATGGTGGGTGCTATTGGGACATAATGACCCTTACAGTGGTGGGAAGGCCTTTCTCCTGTGACATCAGGCCTTACAACATCCCTGAGCTATCACTTATTTCCTTATAATATCCACTCTTTTAAGCATTATTGTTTATTTAAGAGCTTTGTCGAACATTGTTCCTTTACGGTCTCCTTTCTGTCGTCATGCTTGTATAAATATTTTTGCTAAGACCTATAAGAGTGAAAGCAAAGAGCAAGATAAAGATCACCAATATTTATCTAACGTCAGAAAAAATATTATAATTTTTAAATCACACTGAACTTTTCCAGTCTTCTTATGTTTTACTGCTGACATACCCAGTGCAATTAAATGTTCTAGGCTGAAAGACATCTGTTGATATATAGCCTCGAGGTACTCTCCTGACAACTATATTGTGGAAAGTATGTCTAGGGTGATAGTTTAAATGTTTTCCCTTTCTTTGCAGGTTTATTATCAGCAGATTGACCAGCATCAACCAATCTGAACTTTTGCACCTCCAGAAATAACAATGGAAAAGAAAGTTACAATTATTGCTACTTACGTTAGCCAGGTTGACTTTCTATTTCAAATATAATAGGTTCATATGTTCATAGGTTCATACTAGGCTATCTGCCCTAGGGTATTTATAAGACTAGCCAGAGTGTGTTTGGCTTTCGCCACCCATTTTAAATGAATTTTGCTATGCCCTTTTTTGAGGTTAGTATACTGTGCCTCTGTCTAACAGTGACACAGAAGTGATACCCGGGGTAAACCTATGATCCTCCATCCACTCATCAAGATTCCTCTTGAAGAAAGTCAATGAGGGACTCTGCCTAACCTGGACTGGGATTTTATTCCAGAGTGAAGGGAGCCTCTGGGTTATGAATCTGTCCCTCCAGCATGTCCTATTTATTTCAGTGCTGAGGTTCAAGTCTCTCGAGCACGTAGCGCGATGGGATTTGGATTTTCTGAGGTGCAGCATGTCCATTAATTCCGGGTTGGACATGGCTTTATACGTCAGTCAGAGATCGCCTTTGAGCAGACGGTATGCCACTGAGTAGAGCTGGAGTCTCTTTAACCGGGCAGCATATGGCATCTGTTTGAGCCCTTTGATCCTCTTGGTGAGGTACTTTTGGGGTCTTTCCAGTTGCTGCAGGTGTCTGGTAAGGTACATCCCAAAAGGGGCATTGTACTCAATTATGGGCCTGATGAGGGATGAGTAAAGAGGCACGATGACCTCCCCTGATCTAGATGTGAATCCCTTCATGATTAGGTGGGCTATATAAAATGTTTTTCTAACTACTTTGGCCATGTGGTTGTCAAATGAGAGATTGCTATCAACTTGGGTCCCCAGGTCCTTAATTACTTCTTCCGTACTTAATGGATTACCACCTATGTGGTAATTTGTGGGCACTTTGTTTTTGCCAAAGGGGATGACAATACACTTTTTGGCATTTAGCTTGAGGCCATGGCTCTGGCACCAGTTGTCTGTTTCTATGAGGCCCTTTTGTAGGATGCATGTGTTGGCTGGAGAGTCGATTATGGCGCCCAGTTTGCAGTCATCTGCGAACTTGGTCAGCCACAGTCCTTCCGTGTTAGCCTGTACCTCCAAGAAATATATACCAAACAAGAGAGGTCCCACGACTGAGCCTTGTGGGACGCCACTTGTAACTAGTTTGGAGTCTGACATGACTCCAGCAATTCTAACCATGTGGGTTCTATCCTTGAGCCAGTTTGCAGCCCATCTAGTGACATAGGGGTTTATATTTAAGCTGGTGAGCTTATCTATAATGCCCAAGTGGGGTATTGTATCGAAGGCTTTTGCAAGGTCCAGGTAGGCTGTGTGGACCACCTTCCCCTCGTCAATGGCCTTGGTGACTGTTTCAAAGAAATCAACCAGGTTTAAGAGGCAGGATCTGCCCTTAACAAAGCCGAACTGGGTAGGATCCAGTGTCTGTAGGTCCCCAATATCTTTATTTATGAGGTCCATGATGATCCTTTCCATAGCTTTGCAGACCAAGCTAGTCAGGCTTATGGGGCGATAGTTTCCAGGATCTGTTGAGGCACCACTTTTGTGGAGAGGGACCACTGTTGCTGTACGCCACTCTTTGGGTACATATCCTGTAGTAAGGCTGAGATTGAACAGTAGTTTTATGTTTGGGTTTAGTTCTTCTTTGAGTTCATGTAGGACGCAGCCTGGGACACCGTCTGGTCCCATTGATGCTGTGTTTTTTGCTTTGGTGAGGGCGGCTCTTACCTGAGCATCTGGGATAGATTTTTGCCCTTTTGATGGGGAAGGGGGGGAGAAGTTTGCGCTGAACCTGTCAGCTAGGATGTTGGCAATGTCTGTGGGTTCGGTGTATTTTTTGTCATTTTGGACTAATTCTGAGCATATCTGGGAATTCTAACTAAAGAAAGCCTTGTGATTATCCTTAGTGTCCTGTGCAATTTTTCTCTCGAACCTGGCCTTAGATGATTTTATGAGTGCCCGTAGTTTTTTGCTAATACTGATCAGAGATGCCTTCCCTTTTTGGGATTTTGCTCTATAATGTAGTAGTTTCCACCTTCTATTGAATAGTTTGTTTATGGCTGGGGTCCACCAGACAGGACGCCTAACTTTGGAGGATTGGGTCTTGGTTTTATTTGGGATTGCATGATCCATGCATTCCTGAAGGTGTTCATAGAATGCGTTTATAAAGGATTCTGCAGTTTGGGCCGTATTTTCCACAGGCCCGAGGGCTTTGAAGGATTCCACCTCGGTTTTGAGGAGTGTGAAATTTGCTTTAGAGAAGTTTTTCACTGTGGTTTTCTGGGCAGGGGCTGGGGTCGGGATGTGAATATCTAGTGAGATTAGTTTATGGTCTGATCTTACCAGTGAGGGATACACTTCTGGTCTGGAGCATAGAGTCCCCATGTTAGTGATGATCAGGTCCAGTATGTTTTCCCCTCTTGTGAAAGTGGCAACAAGTTGTTCCATAGCATTTGAGTTTATAAATTCTAGGAACCTTTGGGCTAGGGTGTTGGAGCTAGAGTAATGCTCCCAGTCTATGTTAGGGTAGTTGAAGTCGCCCAATATAATGGTGTTTGGAGAGACCTTCATATTTTCCAGTGTTCTCAGGAAGGCCGAGTGGGGTTCTTGGTTTGGGAGGGTGGTCTGTAGCAGGCTATAAACTGGAAGGCAGTTTTACCCACTGTTAGTTGCACATGGATAGTCTCTGATGCTTCATGCTGTGCCACCAATCTGGAGGTGTGGGTATCTTTGACGAATATTGATACTCCCCCTCCTTTTGTGGTTTGGTCCAAGTTATGGGGCCGAAAAACATGGTATGAGGTATAACCTGGTAGTGCTGAGGTGCTCTCAGGAGCCTTGAACCAGGTTTCTGTTACTGCACAGATATCGATGTTCTCCATGCTAAGGAGAGTTTTGAGTGAGTGCATCTTGAGGTTTAGACTTCTGGCATTGAGTAGCATTACTCTTAGTTTCTTATCCCTTGTGATACCTATGGAGGCACTATGGGGGTGGCAAGAGCCTTTGCCAATATCCGAAAGCCCAGGGGTGACAGGTGCAAGCCGTCCCTAGCGAAGCATCGTGGCTTGTCAAGCATGTCATCCCAGGCAGACAGGCATTGGATCCCCTTTGAATGACACCAATACTTAAGCCAATTGTTGAAATTGATCATCTTATCTTCATATTGTGGCATCATTCTTGGTGAGGGTAAGATGCTACTCAAGGTCAGGGTCATACCGGCCTGGGCTACATGCTCAGAGAGCTCCTCTATGTCTCTTTTCATGTAGTCCAGGGAGGTACGTCTCAGGTCATTCACACCAGCATGGACAATGACTGAGTCATATTTGTACTTGCCTTGGAGTGACCTGAGTGCTTGTGTTATGTGGCGGATCCTAGCGCCCAACAGGCAGCTCACCGTGACCTTCTCCTTGTTCAGCCTGGTGAGCGGGACGTCAGTGTGCCTGACGATAGAGTCACCTATTACAAGTGTATCAGGTGTGTTGTTTAGCCTTAAGGGCTGTGACTGTTCGGCACACTGGCTTTGTGAGCTATGTGTTGCACGTGTTTTGTTTTGGGGTAGCGGTTGCTTGGGTGTCTGCTTTGGAGGTCTCTGCTGCATAGGCAGATTTTTATTTAGAGCCTCCGAGTATGTTTTTGTGTATTTATGTGTTTGGTTTGCTGTCGTGGTAGGTCTATGTGAGACTGGAATTGTAGTGAGTGTGGTTTCCTTCTCCTTCTGACTGGTTACGCCAGTACTGAGTTGAGAGAGCTTAGCCTCCAGTTTGGCTATATGGTTGCATCTCTCACATGTGTTGGAATTTGTTGGGAGGAGGAGAGGGTTGTCTGTGTACATGAAGCAGTTGTAACATTGACTCAAGATTCCCAGATTCACCAGCTGGACCGGAGAGGAGATTGACAACTGACTTTTGGACATGCTAGAATAGTATTGGGAATTCCTTTATAACTGAAAAAAAGGGCCAATGGGGAACAAAGTACTCAAGGGGAGTTTGTGAGGGTGTAGTGCTTTTAATTTTTTAGTGCTGACGTATATAATTGCTTTAGTGAGCAAGTGCCAGGCTTTAGAGTGGGAAAAGGGTGTTTATTATGAGAACTAGATCAGTTCTAAGGGAAAAAGTGAAGAGCAGACTTTGTGGAGCCGAGAATGGTTTAAACCCAATTACGTGGCACTGCCCGATGCTGCGCTATGCACAAAATCGCGCAAAGCCATGCTAAAGCGGGTTTTATACAGGGGAACTTGAAAGAGCTAGAAATTGGCCCAAAATGGCCAATAGACTACCAGATTCTTGTGCTGGGAACACTCCTTCAGGGATAAATAGGCTGCTCCAAGCTCCCCACTGCCACTGGTGAACAAAGAAGCCTCCCTTTATCCAAGAAAGGAAATGGGCAACACAGGAACTTTCCAAAAGTCCAGAATACAGCAAAGCCTGTATTTGGACTACTCTAAGTCAGGAAAGACGGGAAACAAGGAAAATTTTTTTTTTCTTTTTTGCAACAAACAGCAGGAAAATGCAATAAATATGTAACACAGGCTAGCACTCTTGAGTGTGTAGCCTCAACAGGTAAATGCAACAACAGGACAAACTTTAAAAGTGCAGGTGCAAAACAACTTTAAACAGTTTAAAATAGTTCAAGAAGCAGAAATACTTGCAGTTTAGCTAGATCGGACAGTCGCCCAGGTAGTAGCAGGAAAACAAACACTTTTATCAGGTTAGCAGTCACTCTTTTAGCCTCTTTTAGCTGCTATTAACTGAAGCCTGAGGGGCTTCAGTTAATAGCAGTGTCTTTTCCCTTACATTTCAGACTTATACAATGTATTACAATTCTTATTTGTCTGTTGCAGCCAAAAATGTAATGATCCGAGTAGCAGTGTACTTACAACTATGCATTGCAAGCTTTGTTAGACCAAATACTCTTTAAGGCAGAAAATTAGTATGGCGAATTTAAAAATATATAGTCAACACAGTTCCTGCCAATCAAACTCATGAAGTCTTTCCTGCTTGCAGTTGCAAGGTTTAAGCAAAAAAAAAAAAAAAGATTTTTTATAAAATCCTGTAACTTACAGCCTTTTGGATTTCATAATGGGGGAAGGATTAAGTAAGTAAAGCACTACCAGCACCTTGTCATGGTTGTATGGAACAATCCTCAAAAAGTCGTACCTCAGAATGTACTTTCCTCTTTGCATGTAGATAAGCACAGAAAGCAAATAAATGCTAGAAAACCAGAATTAGCTTACTAGAATAAACCACTTTTGTGAAACATGCATAGTTACAACCTTTCTGGGATCACTGCTGCTATATAACTCATGAGCTCCTACACTGGCAGTATATAACAGCCTCATTTGTATAGCTTTTTTTATAGACGTTCTGAAATCTATAGCAACAAAGTTGAACCATAGTGGCTAAAAAATCAAATTACCTTCTTATGCCTGCATGCAGCAATATAGTATATGAATGTCTGTGGACAAAAGGCCTGTGTTTTTTTCACTCCACCAATGAATCCCTGAAGTACAAGTTAACCAAAACTTGACTTGCTAAGTTAAAAATAAGTGTTTTTTGTAGAGGGCAAATAAATGAGCAGTAGCAGCTTATTTCCTACAGAAAACTGTTATCTTGGAGTTCAGTATCAAGGAGCTGAATTCAACAAATGTAGCCTCAAGGAGTTGGACCTTGTGACATGTAGAGCCACCTATGTCAAGTATCACACAAACTGCTCTCCTTGAAATGGTTGAAAAGAGGCTGGGGGTGGTTATTGTTCTCTAGTCTAATACCCTTGTACTTACTATGATAGCATTTCACTTTCCTTATTTGTTGCTGTCATAAGCCTCATTCTTGAAGGCACAAAATCCCTCTACAAAAACTTTGCCTTGTTTGGTGCAGATAATTCATTATTGTTTTGTTTACTCTTTAATAAGTGAATAAGTCCTGCTATACACAGCCATACTGAAAGTCCATCTCCAAAGGCATGTTATGAAAATAAAAAGCTTGGACTTTGCTGCTGTTTGCTTATGAAACAATTATTAGTTGTATATATGATAGATGTAATAAAGGAAAGAAATATGTGCACGCTACTGTGAAAATGGATATGTATGCAGTAATAATAGTTATGAAGATGAAATAATAAGACACAAGTAGTTGTAAGGAAATTAACTCTTCTTTTTTTCCCCTGGATGTCAGCTGTTTACAGATAAAACACCACTGCAGGTCCTCATCATATAAAATAATTCACAACTGGTTTTCCCTTAAGGAAGCTCTACTCTTAGTATAATCAGACTACTTGCTATATTATAAGCTTAGCACTTGTTCTCAAAACTTCTCTACTAAGTAAGCACTCTCATACTAAGTAAGCACTACATCCACCTACCACCCCTGTGAATATCTACTTCCCTTAAAGGCACAGCACTCCTTTATACTGTTCTAGCATGTCGAATGGTAGAGTACTGGCGTCCTCTCCAGTTCAGCTGGTTAATCTGGGTATCTTGAGACAATGCTACAATTGTCTCATGTACACAGACAACCCTCTCCTCCTCCCAACAAACACAAATACATGTGAGAGATGCAACTATATAGCCAAACTGGAGGCTGAACTCTCTTAACTCAGGGCTGGCATGACCAGACAGGAGGAGATGGTAACCACACACACAGCAAACCCAGTCCCACATAGTCATACCACAACTGCAAACCAAACACATAAAAACACAAAGACATACTCGGAGGCTCTAATAAAAAACTTACCAAAACAACAGAGGCTCCCAAAGCAGAAATCCAAAAATCCACCACCTCAAAACAAAACACATGCAACACATACTTCAATAAATCAGTGTGTCAATCAATCACAGCCCTTAAGGCCAAACACCATGCCTGATACATTAGTAATAGGTGACTCTATAGTCAGACACACTGATGTCCCGCTTACCAGGCTGAACAAGGAGAGGGTGACTGTGAGCTGCCTATCGGGAGCTAGGTACCGCCACATAACACACGCACTCAGGTCACTCCAAAGCAAGTACAAATATGACTCCGTCATTGTCCATGCTGGTGTGAATGACCTGAGACGTACCTCCCTGGACTACATGAAAAGAGACATAGAGGAGCTCTCTGATTATGTAGCCCAGGCTGGTATGACCCTGACCCTGAGCAGCATCTTGCCCTCACCAAGAATGATGCCACAATACAAAGACAAGATGATCAGCTTTAATAATTGGCTCAAGTACTGGTGTCATTCTAAGGGGATCCAATGTCTGTTTGCCTGGGATGACATGTTGGACAAGTCACGCTGCTTCGCAAGGGACGGCTTGCATCTGTCACCACTGGGCTTCCGGATATTGGCTAAGGCTCTTGCCACCCCCATAGTGCCTTTTTTAGGCAAGGCTCAAAAGACAAACCCACCTCCTTAGAAAACAATAATGGAAAAAAACTAAGGATAATGCTGCTCAACGCCAGAAGTCTAAATCTCAAGATGCAGGCACTTGATGCACTCCTCAGCATGGAGAACATCGACGTCTGTGCAGTAACTGAAACCTGGTTCAAGGCTCCTGAGAGCACCCCAGCGCTACCAGGCTATACCTCGTATCATGCTTTTCGGCCCCAACACCCGGGCCGAACCACAAAGGGAGGGGGAGTGTTCATATTCATCAAGGACACCCTCAACTCCAGGTTAGTAGCAACACATGAAGCATCGGAGACCATACAGGTGCAAAACTGCTATACAACTGGTAGCATGTTACAGACCACCCTCCCAATCTCAGGAAACCCACTCAGCCTTCCTGAAGACATTGGAGGATATGAATGTATCACAAAATACCATCATACTGGGAGACTTCAACTACCCTAACATAGGTTGGGTACATTATTCTAGCCCTAACACCCTAGCCCAAAGGTTCCTGGAATTCATAAATTCAAATGCACTGGAACAAATAGTCACCTCACCCACTAGGGGAGATAATATACTAGACCTGATCATCACAAACATGGGGACAAAATGCTCCACACTGGAGGTATACCCCTCACTAATGAGATCTGACCACAAACTAATCACCCTGGATATACATATCCCACCTCCACCCCCAGCACAAAAGACCACAGTGAAAAACTTCTCAAAAGCAGACTTCACTCTTCTTAAGACAGAGAGGGTATCCTTTAAGCCCACTGGGCCAGTGGATACCACATCCCACAATGCTGAATCCTTCACAAATGCCTTCTATGGACATCTCCAAGAATGCATGGATCATGCAATCCCAAATAAATCCAAGTCCCTCTCCACCAAAGGCAAGCGTCCTGTCTGGTGGACCTTAGCCATAAACAAATTGTATAACAAAAGAAGGAAGCTACTGCATGACAGAGCAAAATCCCATAAAGGGAAGACATCTCTGATCAACACTAGCAGAAAACTACGTTCTCTCATAAAAACATCCAAGGCCAACTTTGAGAGAAAAATCGCTAAGGACACTAAAGATAACCACAAAGCCTTCTTCAGCTATGTTAGAAACCTGGGCGGAAACCCTCAGATATGCTCAGAGTTAGTTCACAACAACAAAAAATACACTGAACCCACAGATATTGCCAACATTCTGGCTGACAGGTTCAGTGCAAATTTCTCCCCTCCCTCACCCCCAAAAGAAGAAATACTTATCCCAGCTGAATGTAATCTCCCTGTCATCTCAGATGTCCAGGTGAGAGCCACCCTCAGCAAAGCTAAAAACACAGCATCAATGGGACCTGACGGTATCCCGGGTTGTGTGCTACGTGAACTCCAAAAGGAGCTAAACCTGCATGTAAAAATGCTATTTAACCTTAGCCTTACTACATGATATGTACCTGAACACTGGCGTACAGCAACAGTGGTCCCACTCCACAAAGGGGGTACCTCTACAGACCCTGGGAACTACCGCCCCATAAGCTTAACCAGCCTGGTCTGCAAAGCTATGGAAAGACTCATTATGGAACTCATAAACAGAGACATTGGGGACCTACAGACACTTGACCCTACCCAGTTCGGCTTTGTAAAGGGCAGATCCTGCCTTTTGAACCTGGTTGACTTTTTCGAAACAGTCACTAGAGCCATTGATTAGGGCAAAGCAGTCCATACAGCCTACCTGGACTTGGCTAAGGCCTTCGACACAATACCCCACTCAGGCATCATAGATAAGCTCAACAGCTTAAATGTAAACCCCTATGTCACTAGATGGGTTGCAAACTGGCTAAAGGACAGAACCCATAAAGTTAAAATCGCTGGAGCAATGTCAGACTCAAAGCCAGTCACAAGTGGTGTCCCACAGGGATCTGTCCTGGGACCCGTCTTGTTTGGCATTTATTTCTCAGATGTTAAAGCAAACATGGGAGGGTTATGGCTGACAAAGTTCGCAGATGACTGCAAACTAGGCGCCATAGTCGATACACCAGCAGACACATACATCCTACAAAAAGGCCTCACAGAAACGGACAACTGGTGCCAGAGTCACGGCCTTAAACTAAATGCCAAAAAATGTATAGTCATCCCCTTTGGGAAAAACAAAGTACCCACAAATTATCACATAGACAGCAACCCGCTGAGTATGGAAAAGGTAATCAGAGACCTAGGGACCCAAGTTGACAGCGACCTCTCATTTGATACCCACATTGCCAAAGTGGTTATAAAAACATTCTACCTTGCACACCTTATCATGAAGGGATTCACATCCAGATCCAAGGATGTCATTGTACCCCTATACTCCTCCCTCATCAGACCTATGATTGAGTACAATGCCCCATTTGGTATGTACCTCACCCGGCATTTGCAACAGCTGGAGAGACCACAAAAGTACCTCACCAAGAGGATCAAGGGTCTCCAACATATGTCTTATTCTGCCAGACTAAAGAAACTCCAGCTCTATTCAGTAGCATACCGCCTGCTCAGAGGTGATCTCTGCCTGACGTACAAGGCCATGTCCAATCAGGAACTGATGGACATGCTCCACCTCAAAAAATCCAAATCCATCAGAACCACGAGAGCTAAAGACTTAAACCTCGGCACAAGTATGAATAGGACATGCTGGAGGGATAGATTCATAACCCAGAGGCTTCCCATGCTCTGGAACAAGATCCCAGTTCATGTTAGGCAGAGCCCCTCACTGACTCTCTTCAAGAGAAATCTTGATGAGTGGATGGGAGATCGTAAGTTTACCCCAGGGGTCACATCTGTGTCACTACTAGACAGGGGCACAGTAAACTAATTTTATTATTTAAGGGGACCTTCACTGTGTCACTACTAGAAAGAGGCACAGTATTCTAAATCTATTCTGTGCATTTTGTACCATTTTATGGGGTGGCGAAAGCCACATCACTATGGCTAGGCTTACAAATGCCCCAGGGCAGATAGCCTAGTACTAAACTATGAAACTATGAGAAAGTTTAACATTTTGATTCATAATTGTTCCTTATTATTGTAAAACATGGGGACACATATATTCAAATGGATGACACCTGCTGATGTGCTTGGAATATGAAGATCATTATTTGCCTATTCCAAATGAGATCCTTGAGAACAGCACAATGGTTTTAGGAAAATAGGATTAAGTTTCCCTTTTACCTTTTCCAGATTTAAACAAATAGCAGCTATCAGTTTCATAGAGTTTCTTCATACCAACAATGACCATCAGATATGAATACATTTGATTTTAGTGTATCAAGGCCATGCCAATAATGCACGTGGTCATCCAGTGAGATATCTTATTACGGTGCCCCACTGAAATGTCATTAAAATGGGAAAGAGTTCTATTCAGCTCAGCAGAACTTACAGAAGTAGCATCTGAAATCAAAAAGATTACATCCTGAAAAGGGCTGCTCACATTTTTCAGATATATTTCTTCAGATCACTATCTTATCTACTTCATCTTTATGTCTCTCTGTCTCTCTGTCTCTCTCTCTCTCTCTCTCTCTCTCTCTTCCTCTCTCTAGCCCACCTGATTTGCACAATATTTATCTGTATTCTTCAATATACTGCTTACATTCTCTACATTTTGGATAAAAGGACATTCCATGAAATCTGCTGTTCAACACATAAACATTTCCTTGCAACTATTTATGTTACCAGTTAGTTACTGATTTTTTCTCCAACATATGCAATCATAGATATAGGTGTATACTAGGCTAACAACAGCTAGGGCCTTTATAAGCCTAGCCATGCAACCCAAATGTGACCCACAAACTTGATTTAAATAGGGGGTGATTTACTGACTGCCTCTGTTCATCAGAGACATAGGAGCCAGACCAGTAGTGAATTTCTGATTACCTATCCATCGGTTCAATTTGCACTTAAAAAGGGATAGGGAATAACTCTGCTTCACATGGATGGGAAGCCTATTCTAGAGAATGGGAATTCTCTGAGAAAAATATCTGTCTCTCCAAAATGTCTATTTATGTTGCATGCAAAATTTAGGTCTTTTAATCTAGTAGTTCTGATGCTGTTTGTTTTGTGGATGTGCAAAAGGTTCATCAAAACAGGGTCCAGGGATGTCTTGTATACCAGGCAAAGATCATCTCTCAGAAGTCTGTATGATTCCAAGTAATGAAACAGGGCTTTGAGGCAATCAGCATAGGGCATTGTGTTTGCTCCTTGTATTCTTTTTGTATGGAACCTTTATAAACATTCATTCCAGTTGCTGCATGTGTCTAGCCTGGTACATACTGAAAGTGACATTATACTCTCATTTTAATTTCTCCAAGTCTTTTGGTTTCTGATACCATGACGAGAATGGACCTCATTCCTAAGTCAAACTATGATTAAAGTTCATGAAATTAGTATTGCTTCAATCTTTGCCAGCCAGAAATACTCTTTGCAGCACCTGCAATGTGCCCAGTAATGACTCCTCCTGCAATTCGTACAGAGTTTGTGTCGGTAACCTATCTAAATAAGATTGTAGATTCTTTTTTATAAGACCCGTTGCTCCTACTACTATTGGAACTGTCTGGGTATCTTTCCTCCACATTGCTCTCGTTTCTGCCTGCAAATCCTGATATTTTATGACTTTGTGTCTGTACGCAAGACACTGTAGTCACTGGGTGTAGTGATTTCATTGATCATTGCTGTTTTTTTCTTCTTTTCATGGACCACATCTGGTTTTCTTGCATCTATCTTTTGAACTCTTGGTAACTGGCACTCCCACGTGATGTAAACTTCATCATTTTCTATGACGCTTTGTGGCTCATGTTTCCAGTGTTTTTCAGCTACTTCAGTATTATAACGTTTGCATAATCCCCAATGCAACAGTCTTGCCTCATTATTATGCTTTTCAGTATACAGTCCTTCTGCCATTAGTATATCACAACCAACAACAGGATGTGCAACTGTTTCCAATTCTGTTTTACAAAACCTACATTTGTCTGTTTCTCCCACATGTTCAATGGACTTTGTAAACCAGCATGTATGTAGTCCACTATCTTGGGCCGCCAATATTAACCTTTCATCTTCTGCTTTAAATTCACCTCTACTTAACCATTCCAGTATTTGATCCTGATTAACATGAGGTTGTTCCAAGGGTTTTCTGTACTTGCAACTATATTTATGCATTTCCCACATTTCTTGCCTACTCATCCAATCATTCATGTTATATTCTTTCTTTTGTTTTTTGGCACATTCAGTTGCTGCCTGATTTTTTTCTACTTCTGGTTTGATTTCCATTCCTGCTTGACACCAATATGTTTCTGCTAAACTAATCAGGGAAGTCATCTTAAATTTATTCTCTTCATGTTTTAAAACATTCACTATGCTTGGGTCTTGTGAGGTCAGCAGATATGTATGCAGTCCTACATTTGCAGATCTATACATATAATCAACTTCAAGGAGGAGCATACTTCCTTCATAATGGGGAATATATAGTCTTGGTATACAACAATTTTTTTTATAAATCATTTCATAAGCATGAAGCATCCTTCTTGTTTTCCTGTTCAACCAATCCAACACCTTCTGGGGCCAGTCAATCACTCCAAAACTGTAAGTTAGGACAGGAAGAGCAAATTGATTTATAGCTTGAACTTTGTTCCTAGATGTCAGTGCTGTTTTCAGTATTAACTTTTGTCTTCTTAAATATTTCTTACTAAGTTTTATTCACATTTATTCATGTCTTATTGTTGATCCTTCATCAGTTCCCAAATATGTATACACTCCCTCTTGCTCAAGTTCCTTTATCTCACATTCCTGTCCCAGGCTGATATTTTCTTGGTGCTGCAACTTTCCTCCTTTAAAGGTTGCTTTTGAACATTTGTCAAGGCCAAATGATATTTTTTTTATCATCTGAAAAAGTTTTAACTACTCGCAGTTTTGCTTTCAGTTTCTCATCTGATGAACTATACAGATTAAAATCATACACAAAAAGATGAGAAGTCTTTACAGTTTGTTGTTTTCTGGGAGCCAAAATTGTAGCCTTGACCTAATCTGTTAAATAGACACCTTAATGGGTTAAGGGCAAGATAAAAGAGCATTGGTGACACAGAGTCACCCTGTAATATCCCCCTTTGAATTTTTATCCGTGGAATAATAATTTCTCCTTTATCATGGCTTAACTGCAAAGTGGTTTGCCATTGTTTTATAGTAGTTGCAATGTAATGAATCAGTGTAGGGTGTTTGTTATACATTTTTAACCACTCTTTTATCCATGAATGTGGAATACTGTCAAATGCCTTTTTTGTACTATATCCATGTCATACTTAGATTCCTCCCTTTATACAGTTACCCATTATGACTTTATTTAATAACAAACAATCCTTTGTTCCATATGACTTTCATTTGTTACCCTTTTGTTCATTTGCCATGATTGAGATGTCTTCTATATGACTATAAACTCTGCATCAATTCCAGTGTATAGTTTATACATCGTCAGAAGGCAAATTATTGATCTATAGTTTTTAGCTTAGCTTACAGGTTCGCTCTTAATTAGGAGTATTGCTTTTCCTGTTATTAATCAGGTTGGCATCTGTTCATGTGCACATATAAATAGTGCTTACTCATGGCTAAATCTTCATGTAAAGATGTTAATACTTTTAGCCACAAATAGGTACTGCATTTGGGCCTAGGGTTTTCTATTTCAGAGCTTTTCTTAACTTTGTTTCAATCTCTCTGGCTGTTATTTCATCCCATTTTATATCCTGTACATTTGAACTTCTTATTCTTACTTTTACTTCTTCTTTTCATTCAGCATCTTTGTTATGTTCCACAGGATCTTCATAGATATTTCTCCAAAATGTATCTATTTCTTATTTTTTTGGTGCTGTTTCAATTCCTTTTGCCTTGTTTCCAAATTTTCTACAAAACATTTTTGGTTCATCTATAAATTGCTTATTTTGTACTTTTCCTTTATATTTATCTGCATATCTTCTAAGTTTTTCTGCCTGTGCTGATATTTTTAGTTTATGATGGGTCCAATGAGGGCCAAATACAGTGGTATGATGACCTCTCTGGATCTAGATGCCATGCCTCTGGTTATAAGTTAAAGAACATAGAAGCATTTTCTTACTATCATGGACACATGCTGGTCAAAGGCTAGGTTACTATCTATATGAGTTCCCAGATCCCTGAGTAGTGAATCAACTTTTAAAGGTGTTTTGTTAATGACATAATTACTTGGGGTGGTATTCTTCCAAAAAGGTACTATAATACACTTTTTGGTATTGAGTTTTAAGCCATGGTTTTGGCACCAAGCATTTATCTGTATTAGACCTTCCTGCAGGGTATTCTTATCATGGGGGGATTCAATGACTCCTCCCAGATTGCAATAATCTATGAACTTGTTCAGCCAAAGTCCTTTGACATTGGCTTTGACATCTGAAAAGTAGATGTAAAAGAGGAGGAGGCCCAACACAGAGACCTGGGGGGACTTGACTGGTGACTGGCCTCTTTGTGGAGGTGGCCTCACCAATTCTAGCTTCCTGGGTCCTATCAGTGAACTAGATAGCTATCCAGTGTGCTATAAAAGGGTTTATACCTCATTTTATAAGTTTGTTGACAATGCCTGAATGAGGTGTTATATTAAATGCCAGAAATAGTCAGATTTAGGTAATCATAGATAAAACAATGAAAACATAAGGTTGCTCAGATGGTATCGAGTCCCTTACAAAGACAGCGTACAATAAAAATGTGTTATATCTGAGTGCATTTTTTTATATTTATTTTTTAGGTTAATGTGTATTTTAAGGTTTTTCAACTTCCCTTCTCAGCTTTCTGTTCTCTCATTGGATTCAACATCTTCTCATAGATATAATGTTCTCTTGTACCAGTGCTGTACTATATTTTTAGAAGTGGTGCTTACAACTCTATTTTATGGTACTTTTAAAAACGGAAATATAACCCCCAGAAGTGCCAAAGGTCCAAACTTGTAGAAAAAAAGACAATCCTGTAATAAAACCAAGTTAGACTACCATGGCTAAAATAACAAAAACTTTAATATAAGAACAAACAAGGACAAGCACTTTCAGGCTGAAGCCCTTCATCAGATCCATAGTAAACTCCATTCACTTTAAAAGTATTATCCGAACCACGTGGAATCAATGAATGAGTCCACACCCCTTCAAAACAGGTTTCAGTGGTATTACATCATTCAAACCAGGAGTGCAATCCGCCCTTAACTCTGTTATCCACTTGGTTTCATTCAGCTCCATCTGGTTCAATATGTCTCCACCCCTTAAATCTTTGTTTAGAGACTGCATAACCATAAAAAACAAAGGTGTGTCCAGAATGATTTTCAATATGTTGGGCAAGTGCATTGTGCTTAGACATAAGTCTAATATCATTCATATGTTGTAAAATACACTGTTTTAACATGTGATTAGTCTTGCCACATAGAAACAACTACACACTCAACACTTAGCAACATAGACCGCATTCTTAGTACGACAAGTCGCATATAATTTAGGTATATAAATTGTCTTGGTCACTGGATGCTAGAAAGACCTATCAGTACTTATGCTGGAATGCTTTTCAATATTGACATGGAAAGGTGCCAATTTTATTTGAAACTAAGATCTATGGCTTGGGGGGACAAACATCTCTACAAACCAATCTCTTCAAATTTAAATGATTTTTAAAAGCAAACGTGGGCGTTTCTCCAGCAATTTTTTGATATGTTATCATCTGTTAACAAAATTTTCCAGTTGTTTCTAATCACATTGCAAATATTTTGGATATTATTATATTTCAAAACTACTGTAGGATGACTCAAATCATTATTTTGTTGTGACATATCACACACTACTCTATTCTGATCCCTATTTCCAAACCAGTACTAAAAAACTCCTATTGTCCATCACGGCAGTAAAACTTGATAATAAAATCACAACTTTAATAAAAAAAGAATATAACATAAAACAAGCAGTCCTCAGTCCTCCGATAAGCGCTTTCAACAAATATGCCTTCCTCAGATCTGAGGAAGGCATATTTACCGAAAGCGCTTATTGGAAGACTGAGGACTGCTTGTTTTACTGCCGTGGATGACAACAGGAGTTTTTTAGTAGTGTTTGCCTTTTCGTTTCCTTGTTGTTGTCCTTCACAGTGTAAGAAAGTTTTTTACCTATTTCCAAACCAGAGGTGTCCATGAGTAGTCCTTATAGTCTTCCGTTGAACCTAGATGTCTTTTAAATCAGCCTGCTTGTACCCATGATCTCTGAAACATAGAAGAAGTTCATCTGCCTCTCGCTTAAATGTACTTTCACTGGAACATAACCTCGAGACTCTGAGTGTTTGTCCCTTAACAATATTGGCAAATACATGTTGGGGATGCATACTATCTCTCATCAGGAGGATATTCCTCCAGCAAGGCTTCCTATAAATTGTTGTCTCAATATGACAAGAGTCATTCAGAGATAGTTTCACATCCAAAAAAATCAATCTCTCTTTCTGAAAAATGCATTGCAAATCTTGGGAAGCTCGTACTATCTTCCAAATACTGCACAAATAATTTCAATTGTTCAAAGGTACTGCTCCATAAAAGGATCACATCATCCACAAATCTTCTATAGAACGGCACATATATTCTCCATTCATTCTTCTCAGTAAATATAACAGCATTTTTCCAATTCGCTAACACTAGATTGGTGTATGTGTTAGCACATGTCGTACCCATTGCAACTCCCCAATGTTGTCAAAAATAAGATCCATAAAACATAAAGAGGTTATTTTCTAAGATTAGTTGTAAAAATAGGCATATTTGCAAAATTAAACATTCATCTCATTGTCCATTCTTGGATAAAAGCTCTTTAACAGCCATATTCATTCGTGATGACAGTAAAAAGATTATTGACACCCAATGTAATGAAAATAAACTTCTGTTCTTTACTCTGTCTCTCAGTGAATTCAGATAATGATTATAAAAAGTGGGCCATATCCTTCAAAACTGCTGGTGCCAAATTAAAGCTGTTTTTAATTAATGTTCTACCCACAAGGACATATATTCAGTTATCCATCCCTACCCATATACTATTGGTCGAAAACAGGAGTCAGTCCTATCTTTATGCAATTTAGGTAGACCTTTTAAAACTGTATAGATAGGATATTCTACGTTAACAAAATCATATACTTCTTCTGAGATAATACACCCAATCAACAGCTCATTCAAAGTCGCCTTAACATTAATAACAATTCTTTTTACCTCCATAAGGCTAATTTTGCAATATGTTTTCTCTTCCTGTAGCATAGTCAGCATTTTATTAAGATAAAACTGCCTCTCCATTACCACAGTTGCATCCCCCTTATCAGCTAGTCTGATAACAATGTATTTGTTGTTCATTAACTCATTCAAAGCCATCTTCTCCACCCTTGTAAGGTTGTAAAAAGTTTGGCACATTCTGGAATACAGGTTAGCTATCTCATCTTGACAATTTTCAAAAAAGTGTCCACTACTGGATGAGAAGGCGGTATAAAAGTACTTGTTTTTTTTCAATGTAGTAAGAGTGTCCTCTTTACTAGTTGCACCAAGTATATTCTTTACAGTGACATTATGCCCAAATAGCTTTAAATCTAAAATAATGTCCGATAGGCTTGGGCACTATGCAGGAACATATGAAAGTCCCCTGTTCAAAACTTTAAGATGTAATTCATTCAAAACAATGTTGGATAAATTAAAAACTAAATTCTCTCCCGAAGACTTCATCATGTTATAATCTTCCTGCACTTCCATCCCCTGCTGACTGACCAGTCTCTTTGTAAAGGAGGATTCATATTCATAGGAACTGGTGAAGCTGGAAAAAAATGATCCATTACCTAATGTAACTTTAGGTCTAGTGCCCAATACAGAGGGATCAAACATTTTCTTGCTTCATTACATAATTGATGGATCGAATTACAACTTCCCAATTGTACATTGGAGTCAAGGCCAGAAGATATTACATCTTTTTCTACTTGTGCCTTATTGACTTCACTCAAGCAGGGACTTAATATAGCCAAATGTTCTTTTATAACAGAAGCACTGTGGCCACTGGATAGATCCTCAGTAGCCCCTCTGCTACTCTCCATTTAGAGCCTTGATCTAGGCCATACAAATATATTTCCTTTCTTAAAATCATCATAATCTCTATGGATTTTATGCATTTTCACTTGCTGTAATTTATTATCATATGTACTTACCGTATAGAACAGGTTATCTAGGTTATTGAGAACAACTTCGCTAGAAAATCTTTTTTCTATTTCTATTTGTTTCTTCGCCACATCCTCAATCAATTTCTTCTCTTGGGGTTCAAAGAAATCAATCAATAATTTCATATACTTGAAACCAGCTTCCAAATTTATTTTCTGCCACTGTGCTATGAGATCTGGAAAAGTATATCCATATGTGGGCATACACAAAATGCGTAGGCCTCTTGGAATTATCATAAAGTGTAAAGATGCTTCTAAGTGAAGTTGTTGCCATTGTAGGTGATTTAATTTATACACGTTGTTCTGTAATTAATGATATATCACTTTAAAGACTCCCCATCCTCTTTATCAGTCTCAGTATTTATTAATCCAGGGTCAGAAAAATCAATGTTCAAAAGAAGATTATGACCTTTATAAACAGTACTTTTACTCCTTTCATTGAGCGATCTTACTACAGATGAAACTGGTTGGTAATCCAATTCCAACAGTTTAAGGGGTGGAGACATATTGAACTAGATGGAGCTGAATGAAACCAAGTGGATAACAGAGTTAAGGGTGGATCGCACTTCTGGTTTGAATGATGTAATACCACTGAAACCTATTTTGAAGGGGCATAGACTCATTCATTGACTACAATTGGGTTGGATAATATTTTTTAAGTGAATGGAAGTTTTTTTGCTATGGATCTGATGAAGGGCTTTGGCCTGAAAGCGCTTGTCCGTGTTTGTTTTTATATTAAAATTTTTATTATTTTAGCTATGGTGGTCCAACTTGGCTTTATTACAGGATTGTACTTTTAAAAACAATCATTACAAATAGAATCGTTTTTATATGCCATGTTTATACATGGGCTGTGTTGCCATTTTCTCTCTCCCTCTCTCCTGCTGTATTGCTACAGTACATCTCCAGTGCATTCAACCTTGACATTCCCAATTTATTAATAGATTTTTGATTCATTTTCCCATGATGCATTGTCAGAGGTACCAGAAGTGGTACCAGTGCCTGCATTTCATCCACACTATATTGTGGATGTTCATGTCTGTTGGTTTCTTTGTATAATACTTCCAATCCTCTTCTTCACATTTTAATATTATTTATGTATTTATTTATTTATTTATTTACAGTTACTTATCCAGCTGGTCCAAAGATTCTTTTCAGTCACAACCTGGACCAGACAATAAATTAACAATAAACAATAGATATTACAACAAGTGAAATACAAATGTAACAATGAAAAGCATGTAATATTAACAGCTGACATTACATCAAAAGGAATATGAACGCCATGAAAATATTTCCTTTAGACAACAATACAAGTGCGCAGACAAGCACAACAATACCTCTTTAAGCTGGTGTAGAGAGGAAACACAAGTGTTAGACTAATATGCATGTAACTAACTGTATACATCTACAGAGTACCATAATGATGGGTAAATTGGTTACTAAAATGATCGGAGTCACAGTTTTTGCTAAGGAGGCAAAGTTAACAATTGAAGGCAGTATAGTATAATGTAAAATGCTTAGCCAAGTAACTCCTACCAAAAGTATATATAGAAATCATCACCAAGGTACCCTTCCCAAAAGTATACTATAGAATGGGGCCCCTATCAGTTTTCAGAAACTCGAACTCAAAGTTTTTGAATGAAGATCATTATACAGCGAGGGTCAGGAAATTTACCCTTTTCCTCACTGTAGTGCAATCTCAGAGTTGGTATATATAATTTGCAGAAGGTGTGGTGGACACAGCCCCCACCAAACACACACACATAGGGGGTGTGGGGGGAGGGGGAGCTTGCCCCCCCCTGCAAAAATGTAAAAAAGTTTTTTTTTTTTTTTTCATGTTCGAGTTTTTGGAAACTCGATCATGTGGTTTCTTCAATATTTTTTTGAGTTTTTAAATAGTTGATCATCTGACATACACCCTTTAGAATACATAGCCAAGTGATTTTAACTGAAGTGATACAAATTAGAAGAGGGACACAACACTGGTGTCCTCTAGCTCCACTCCTCTTTGCTATATATTTAGAGCTTCTGATACAAAACATCAGACAGTCATCAATTCAAGGATGGGCTCAAACTGTTGGCAATATAAATTAGCAATATTTGCAGATGGTATTATTTTATATTTAACAGGACCATATAGAGATATTAAACTAGTATATGGTGTATGGGGAGATTTCAAGAGAATTTTGCCCCTTCTTGAGAATTGGTGCAGGAATGCCCTTATCAGTGGGGGCATTTTAAAATGAAATACTTGAGGGTATGGTTGACCAAAATGCCTTAAGAGACAGCTAGGCAGTTGTTGAAACAGTATTGGACTAAAATTTGTAACTGGATCAGGATATGGAGGCTAATGATAAGTGATCTGGATAATAGGGTACAAGCAGTAAAAATGTTTATAGTTCCCCAAATATTGTATGTTTCCCAGGCATTGGTATTTGCCTTTGAGGATAAGCTTGAGAAGTTGATCATGGGATATATGTAGAGACAAATGAGTGAGAGTCCAATGGCAGAAAAAGGTACTACCTACACAGGGCAAGGGGCTGGTGGCACCATTATTGAGAGAATATCATCAGCCCCCCCCCCCCCCCAGGTGAAAATCCTATATCAGATATTAAATCCCCAATACAGGTCAAGATGGAGAGTACTTCTGGAAAGAATTCACCTGGGACAGAGAAGGAAGTAGGTGTTGAAAGCATTGAAGAGTGACCTACATTCTGGCTGCCAAGGAAGCATACAATAAGCTATTGGTATGGGAAATGAAAGAAATGTTAAGGAAAAAAGAATATAGACCATGGAAATTTGAAGTATGGCCAGTTGGGGTGTGCGACCCCCCCCCCCATATGGAATTAATGCTGATGGGGTTAAAAACTTTTGGGATGAGAATCAAGTCAGAGAAGGAAGGGAAACATAGAAAGGGGTGGAAGAAAAGTTCCACATCACAGAAAGAGAAATGCTATGTTACAGGGGGCTTTATGAAACATACAGTGAATATCACAGACAAGTGGAATGGAAGCAACTCCATAAACCAGAGCTGATAAAAAAGTTTATGGAAACTCGAACCCTACATGCAACTCATAAAAAATTGATAAGCAAAATTTACATGGCACTATTGAGAGACAGATGGGTAAACAGTGGGATGCAGTTAGAGACATGGCAAACCTTTACAGGGCAATGATATCAGAGGAAATATGACATAAAATTTGCGAGGCACCTGCAAAAATGCTAAAATCAAGGACATTTAGAATTTCTGGATGGATGTGCCTGCACAAGTATTTTTATACCCCATATAAACTTCACCATATGTTTTGAGAGTAAGCCCAGCATGTTGGAGATGTGAAGAAGGTAAAAGAGGGGCTTGGGTGCATATATTCTGGGAATGCAGGAAGTTAGAACCCTTTGAAGAGGCCTTGCAGAATTTGCTTCAGAAGATGTTAGATCACAAATTTGAACTGGATGCAATGCACTTTTACCCAAGCTGGGTTGAAGAGTTACAGGGGGAGCGAGGGAAACATGACAAGGCATTGATTACGCTTATACTAGTTTTAGATAAGAAGGTGATCACTAGACTATGGGAAAAGCTCTAGACATAAAACCAAATACAGGAACTGCTGACAACCAGAGACACCACCAACAACTAATAACCAAGAAAATGCCTCAACAATGGCAGTCACCACACAAACCTAAGTACTTCAAACTTTTGTTTATTTAGCGTTTTCATCTTAAAACAAAAACTTCATTAGAATAAATAAATGTAACAAAAGCTATATATATAAACTACTAGAAGCAACCTTATTGGTTCAAAAAAGACATCATTTCAATTTCCCAGGATTTATATTAAACATAGAAACTGAAATAAAATAAATATTTACAATTAATAAAAAAGTATCTGAACACCTTTTATCTAAGCACCTTTTTATCCTTATATAAAACCAATTTAATAATCTATGTCCAAGGGTGGATGAAAAAATCTTTACATCATATTGTACATATCCATTCAATCAGTATCATTCTCCATGTATTCACTGTGACTGTTGTTAATTAGAGTTTGACTGCCCTCAATTTTAAAACTGGGTCTAAAGATAATTGGTGATTTAAACCCAGCAGGACATTGGCATTCAATCTTAATTGCCAGAGTAATTCCTGATACTCCAATAGGGTGTCACACTGACTGCCCCATAGATCAGGGCCAACCTACTCCAATACCCAAAAAGAAAACCTGCTATTTTTACATTTTAAATAGTGCCTATATAGGGCATTTGATTCAACAATCTCTTTAATACCCTGGCTTTCAATGCTCTCTCTGTTTTCCCGTATAGTAGCAAAAACACATTTGATAATAAGCTAAGTAAACTATGCCCTTAGTGAAACAATTAAAATGCTTGTCTTGAAGGTCACACCTATACTAGTGAGTTCCAGTTCTTCACTGAGAGAGCATTCAAAGCCAGGAAATATGAACAATGTTATAAGATTAACATACAAAGAGGCCAGTCACAAGTGGATTCCCTCAAGATCGGTCCTTTGATGGCTTCTTTTTGGAATTTACTTCTTTGAAGTCAAGGGAAATGTCAATAGTCTCTGGTTAAATAAATTTGCAGATTATTGCATATTAGGAGATGTCATTCAATCGCCCACCAACACAGTGCCCAGGATGGGCTGACACAGAAAACAACAGATGTCAAAGCTACGGACTAAAACTAGAAACCATGAAATGCATAATAGTATCTTTTGGGAAGTCATCCACCACTGGTAACTATCATACTGACAACACACCCCTAAGAGTTGAACCAGAAAGTTGGGGACTTGGGGGCATGCACAGACAGTAATCTAGCCTTTGACATCAAGTGTCTACAGTAGTTAGGAAATCATTCTATGTTGTGCAACTTATAAACAAAGGTATGGCATCTAGGTACAAGGAAGTCATTCTTCCAATGTATTCAGCATTATTCAGACCTATCATTACGTACAATGGCCCCTTTTGGTTTGTACCTAACTAGGCATATCCAACAACTGGAATGTCCACAGATGTTCCTCACTAAAAGAATACAGGGCATAAGTAACATGTCCTGTGCAGACCGCCTCAAAGCCCTATCCTTATATTCTATCTCCTACAGTCTGTTGAGGGGAGATCTATGCCTGGCATACAAGGCATTGTCAGACCCCACTCTGATGGACCTCCTGCAATCCACAAAAGAAAGAGCACCAGAACTACCCATTCTAAAGACTTAAACCTTGCCTGCGATATAACTAGGACTGCTGGAGAGACAGGATTGCATCCCCGAGAATACCTCCTCTTTCCATGTGAATCAGAGTTCCTCCCTAATGCAATTCAAGTGTAACTTGCACAAATGGATGAGGAACAGGAAATTCATCTCTGGTTTGGCACCTGTATCTCTAATAGACACAGGCAGCCTGTAAATGGTTCATCTCCTAGGCCCCTGCTTATAAAGGTTTCACTTTTCAAGCCCCAGCTTACACTTATCAAGCGTACCAGAACTTGTCAGAGATTTGGGTTGTAAGGCTATGCTTAAAAGGCCCTTGTGGTCATTAACCTACTAAACCCTTATGAACCTATGAACCGATTTTATGTGCAAAAAAAAAAAAAGAATTCATAGCCAAGTTATCCTTTCCAAAAGTGTAGTATAGAATGCATAGCCAAGAATACAGTTTTATGGAGTTTGTTTTTGGTCAGTTATATAAAAGAATGGTCTGACAAAACTCTTGATAATATTATCATATTCTGTATACAATGGATTTATAGATATTCTAAGATAAGTGAGTATCAATATATCTCACTTTGCTAGTTCCTTCTTTCAGGTAGTACCTCCTTTTGCCAGATGGGCCATTCTGGCCAATTAGTAGTAAATTTATGGATACTCATCCAGTCATCTAGTTTATAGTTAACCACCAAATTCCACTGTAGAAGTCCAATAAAGGGAACGAATTAGAGGAATAAAGGTTTATTGTACAAATCCTGCCCGAACATACACAATGTATTGTGTATGTTCTGGTAGGATTTGTGCAATAAACCTTTATTCCTCTAATTCGTTCCCTTTCTTGGACTTCTACAGTGGAATTTGGTGGTTAACAGTTTGTGCTTTCACTGTCATCTCTTATTTTGAGTTGTGGTATCTAGTTTATGGTTAAAGGAAGATACTGAGTCGCATTGCTTAATATCCAATGGAAATTTATTTCAATCATTTTGAAGGTGCTGGGTTCTAAACCTTTCCCTCAAATATGTTTTATTTATCTGTAATCAGATGTGTATGTGTAATATTTTAGAAATAATCTTCAGATCAGTACTAGAACATTTTATTCTTAAGAATTAAATATGTTAGCAAAATTTTGATTTCCATAAATTAAGTGAAAAATCTTGTTTGAGACTGGTATACTAATAATACCTGCAAAACTAAATTATTTTAATTGCTATGTCTTCTAACTGAAAAAATGCCCTCTGATGGCAGGATGTCTAATACAGCTTATGTAACATTTATAAAGAACATATAATTTGAAAGTGAGGCATACATACATGCATACACACACACACACACACACACATTATATATATATATATATATATATATATATATATATATATATATATATATATATATAAACATATGTGTGTGTGTGTGTTTTTTCTATTTTTACCCAGTTTTTACAATATTTTGGACCATATGGCTCTCTTGTAAGTAACACATATCTATCTTACCCTACACATTGTCAAAAAAGTTAACTCACTTTGTAGGACATCTGAACTAGACATTTATTATTACAATTGCAATTTTGCATGAGTCCTCTTCTTGATAAATAATTTCAGCTCTACTCTTTTGAGCTCATTAACTGCTTCTAAGCAAAACCAAACTAAAATGAAAAAAAATCTTTGTGTGTACCATACTCTATTATTTGCAAAAAATACAATGCTTTCTGAAAGAGAATGCTGCCAGTCTTACAACAGTTACATTTCATTGCTATCAAAAGAGATCAGGCTATCAATCAAACTATCATAGAACAATAAAATAAGATCAGCTAACAACTAAAGCTATCTGAGAGAAGGTTTAAATGTGATCCTCCAAAATGAGTAATAACATATAAAGCCTTTAGTCCTGCACCAGCATCAAGATTAAGTGAAGTTTGATGTGACATATTCCCCATATTGATGGGCATAATAATTGTTCATTAAGCCAGAAATTTTCTTTATAGCTCAGATAAAAAGAAATAAAGAAAAAAAATAATAAAGAATATTCTGCTATATCACATTTTTTGTTTAAATATTCATCTAATATAGTATATATCAAAAGCTACATGATACTACTTCCTTTTTGTGTTGACTGTTATCTAAACAAGTCAAAAGTAACACAATGTTAACATCATACATTGACTAACACTACTTTTGTTCAGCTTCTGTCCAGGTATAGAATAAAGTCTTGGTCCTCTGTGTAGTATAAGCAGGGTGGCAGGAGAATGAAGGCGATTTGACCTATTTAAGTAAAGCCATCATGTTGTTTTATTTCAGAAAACTTTTTTCAAACTCTCTTAATATTTTGTGGTAGAACTTGACAGATAACATATTTGTTGCTGATGCAATATGATTTTTGGAATTTTTCATAAATGCATTTTTTATTTTATTTAGTTTATTTTATTTGAATTTGATAACCAGGGTAGAACACTAATCACACAGCCCTGGAAAATTTACACTTAAAATCAATTTATACATTACAGACAATGGTGTCAACACAATACAATAAAGTTATGTAACAGTAAATATAGTATATATCTATCTATTTTTAGTAAGCCATGTAAATATGTAGCAGATAGTCCCTATTTTTACACATTGTCAGCTGCAGCACTTTTGGCAGCAATGGGCACCATAACTGTAAAATATCACGTGTTATATATTGTATATCTTTTCTGTGGGGAAAATAGAAAAGTTGGTCAGAGAATCAGAGAGCACCTGAATGTCATCATGTCAAATGACAACTATAATACTTTGTATAGACAGACATTACAGTGTACTAATTTCAACAACATTTTTTTGAGATGGTAAAATTAAATGAAAGGTAAGTGACTTGAAAAATCATTGAGATTAGAGGAAACTACCCACTTGGACTCCATGAAAATATTACACTGAAACCTCTTATTAATAGAGTCATAGGATGAACTCTTTAGAGTGGTCGATTAATATTGTCATTACTTTTTAGAAAAATATGTGATCTTAAATTTATAAATTTAGGTATCATTGATTTACTTTTTGTTTTATATAATTTACTTCTATCATGTGATTAATAATATGATAATGTAAAGTATTTAGTTGAATGTGAACAGTATCCTGATGAAGTTCTTGATAAGTGTGAATAAAAACATTTAGTTTTAGCTAATAAAGTTCTATAGCTGTGCAGAGCAATTTTGTTTAATTTTGCAAACACTAAAACTGAAATACACGAAAAATAATCTGTTGGAGGATGACACACTTGAATGGAAAACACTGCCAGCTGTCTACATTCTACCACTATCAACAGTTATCATATTCATATATGTAATTCAGGAAATCTGCGGACATTATATCAGTGTTTTCACCCTGAAAAATTCACTTAAGAGGTAACAGATGTCCTTTCTTACCAAAGCCCAAATGAACCAGCTGAAGAAAACACAGAGAGCCTGGAAGAGTCAAACATTCAATCAACAGGACAAATGGAAATATAAACACTACATTTTTATGAAAACATCAGGTTGCACTGTTACAAATTTTGCAAAATCAGCTTATAATAGGAATAAACAGTAATTAAGTGCCCTGATGTATTTTCAAAACATGTTAATGAATTAGTGTTGACACAAAAAAAATTCTCTAATTACCTACACTTTCAATCATTCTTTCTTCTCTTCTCTGAAAGACCATATCATTTCCACAATATTTATGCCAAACATGTCTGTTCATCCAGGCAACCAGAAACCTCGCCTCAGTCAAAGTCACGGTTACAATTATCTTGTCACTTTATGACAACAGGTTCCAAAACAATAAGAAAACGCCCAGAAAACTGCAATACCAATAATTGCCCTGATTTTACCTCTTTACACCCAGTATTTATTAAGGTGGCATCTCCTATTCTTACCAAACTATATTTAGATTTTTTACATTAACCACAAGAATTATATCCCCTCCTTTAAACATGCTTACATAAATCTTCTTCTGAAGACACCAGAAGGACATCTACTGAAATGTCAGTCTGTTTATTTGCTAAAATGTTTGAAAAAAATATCTATAGTCAGATAATAGATCATATAAAGAAATATCAGCTACTTTTATGCAAACTGCATGAATTCAAAATTGCTTTTAATACTCTTGCTGTGCTATACAGTATAAATAGGTTGCACAACAAGAGAAATAAATCATGTCTAAAAATAGGAAGGGCTGTGCCCAAAAGATAAAAAACTCCCTCGTCAGTCTCAATAAGCAATTCAGGGGACTAATTGCTTCCATCAAAGCCATCTCTGAGGCAAATACAGCCTCCCAGGCTAAGTATAACCATAAAGCATTTTTCAGTTATGTACACAACCTTAACGGGTGCTTAGATAATAATAAATGGAACTTCTTATACTGAACCAGGGGATATAGCAAATTTATGTGGGAGGTGGCAAGTGGAACTACTGTATAGTCTGGGAGAAAGGGGCTGGAGAAACTGTGCTAGCCTTCCCCAGGAGTGTCTGTGTGGTTGTATAAACTCTTCTTAAAGTGCATGTATGTGTGTGTGTGTGTGTGTAAGCTACTTGGGCAGGGACACAAAGCACTGGTTGGACAGAGAGGGTGCTAAAGGTTTTAGCATGCCTGCTAAGCTGAGATCTGGGCCCTATAGCTGTGCCAGTGGGGTGTCTTACTGGGGACCTGGAGAGCAAGGGAACGACCAGCCCCAGACTGACTGTGATCTCTGTGTGCTCTTAATGGAAATTGCACTTTACTGTGTGTATTTGTTATCCTTTCCTCATATATGAAATGCCCTCTCTGGTATTAGTGGTGAGAATTGAGGCTCCTTGATTGCTGGGCCAGGGCACAGGCGTCAAAGACAGTAACCTGAACTTTGATCACCATTTGTTCATGTTAGTGAGAAAATCCACCTACATGGTGCAACTTATAAGTAAAAGCATGTCCTCCAGATCTAAGAAGATCATAGTCCAACTACACTCAGCCTTCATTAGACCAATGCTTGAGTATAATGCACCCTTCGGCATGTACCTGAGCAGGCATTTGCAATAGCTGGAGTGGCCATTGAGGTTCCTCATTAAAAAAATACATGGTGTATAATATGTTCTATGCAGACCATCTCAAAGCCCTGTACCTGTGCTTAGTCTCCTACAGACTAATGAGGGGCGATCTATGCCTAACCTACAAGACATTCTCCAATCAAGCCCTAAAGGATCTACTACACATTCATAAAACAAACAGCAATAGAATTACACAGTATACGGATCTAAACCAGATCTGTGTCATAAACAAAACATGTCAGAGGTCGGGTATGTGTCGCAGAGGCTGCCTATTCTGTGGAACAGACTTCCCATTCATGTGAAGCAGAGCTCTTCTTAAAGCTTATTCAAATGTAGTTTGGACCAATGGATGGGAAATCGCAAATTCACCCCTGACTTGTTGCCTGTGGTCCTTATGGACAGGGGCAGTTTGTAGATGCACTAAGCCACAGGCATATTCCAAAGCCATTCTAGCCTATGGCCATTGATAGTTGGGAAAATTGGACATGAATGGCTAGGCTTAAAAGGGCTCTAGGGCCTTTAGCCTTTAGGCCTTTAGCCTAGTAGCCTGCTATGATCCTAGGACAGAGGGGAGGGGGGTGCCAGGATATGGATGTGCAAGACTAGTGCGTAGAGAGTGTCATGGCATACAACTCAAGAGGAAAGACAGAGGAGTGTGGAATGAAGATCCTGCCAAATTAATGGTACAAAGTTTAATGTGGAAATTACTGAGTACTTTTTCACAGAAAGAGCAGCAAAGAAAAACACATTTCATGAATGGGTAATTGACTGTAAGATCATAGAGTCTTTCAGAAGGTGTGGGATGAATGCTCATCTGCTAGAAGTAGTGCAGGAGGGAAACTGAAAGTTACTAATTTCACAAATAGGGCAGAGCAGATGGTTCCCTTTTGAAGTGTCATCTCTAGAGTGCCGACAAGCCCAAAAAAGAAAGACATCACAGGAGAAGAGTGAATTTGGAAAATCACTCCTCGCTGTTCAAGAAAAATAATCAGTGAAGCCCAGAGGGGTAAGTATAGTGACTGTTATAAAGTAAGATAGCAAGGGCAAAGCAGAGAATTCAAAAGGTTTGCAGAGAGGAAGATTGTGGGAGCTAGAGAAGAGACAGGAGAATAGGTACGGTGGAGCCTCTACAAGTATACGTGGCCTAAGGTTGCAGTGGGATCTTAGGAAGAGCTGGGAAGGAGGGGAGAAAGAGAGAGAGTGTGCAGGCTGGAGCCAGGAGAAGAGAAATTTAGTGCAGTTGGCAGAGGTCAGTAATGAACAGGACACTAAGTTTATTGTTAACAACCAAAACAGAGTAACTTAAGGTGAACATACAAGTAGGGGAAGTTAACTGTTCCTGGGAAGGCTGTTTTGGCCAGGAGATTTCAGAAGATCAGGTGCCTGAATAGGATGCTAGAGGGTTTGGAAAGCAGACAGTTTGACCAGGGTTTCCACCTAAAAAACAAAAAATAATAAAAGGTGGAAAAGAGAGAGAGAGTTAAGTTTATGCAGGTAGAGCAGGTTTTACAAGTTGACAAGACAGGAAGGGGCAAATGGAGAAAGGGAGATTGTAAACAGTAGGTATGTACAGATTAGGTAGCCCTATGGGTTGTAAGGGATATAGTAAAGGCAGGTAGAACATGGACATGTACTTTATCTTATTTATACTGGAGGTAATGGCCCACTTGCCACATAGATGTAAGTTTGCCTTGCTGATTGTCTCTACAGCTTGCAGAACATGTTTCAATGACATTTTAAGTGACGAAAATAAAGTGATTGCTACAATATTTTGAACACATCCAGTAGTGTCAGTGATGACTGCAGTTTTTAGTGCAACATCTGAGTAACATAAGATCTATAGGCTCAGAAGACAAATAATACACCTGCTATTATTAGATGGAATAAATTCAAATATAAACACATGTTGTTCTAGAGTCATGCTTTACCTCTGTTTAAAATGGCAGGATGTTAGTTCCATTCGTGTCTTTGTGTCAACGTTATCACCCAAAGCTGCAGTACATACTGTCATTTTTCATTTTAGTTCAGTGTAAAAGTATCTTCCTTTAACAAACACAATAAGCATTTTTTTATAAAAGAGCTGGTTCTAGTCCCACATCCCAAATAGATTAACCAAAAAAATGTCTTATTGTCAGTTATTCAACATGAGATCAATCCTATCCCTGTTGTTTGACCATAACTGCTCAAGGTTACAGTTGTTCATGTACTGTACAGGCATAGTTTGTTGGTGCATGAAGTGTGTTGTCTTTTTAACTTCTCCGAGCTTGCAGCCTCCATGAGAAAAAAGTTGATAGATTTTTTATCTTTTAGAGACTACTCTTTTTCATGGGTGCACAATGTCTGATGAAAAATAATAAAGTAAGTAACATATGGGGGGTGCAAATCAACACACACTGAGGTACAAGAGAACTTGCATCCTAACAAAAATAATTTTTTTATGCTTTTTTTTTTTTTATCGTGGTACATTACCTCAAGTACTGTACAGCCACAATTACCTGTGTCTTAAGGATTTATGTGTTCAAGCTGTCAGTTCTGAGTAATTTTTGAGGAGCAATTGTGTTTTAAGACATGTATTCTCAGGTAATTAAAGTCAATCCCCTGAAAGGCCCTATGATGCGGGGAGATTTTCTAATGTACAAACAGAAGCAGGGACTGCTATTTAAAGAAAAAAAAAAAAAAAGATTGTAACTGTTTTCCTACAAGCAGAGTATAGCAAGCAGAAAGTGTCTGGCAGATAATCTGTACATTTAGTCTTTTTCTGTCATGAACCAAGTAGGTAATATGTTTATAGGGGTACAATTTCCAAGAGCAAACACTCATATGAATAAATGCTTTCTACTCTTGTAAAAAAAGTGAACCCTCACATGAGTAAACGTTCTTTTTAATGGCAGTTTTGCCAGCAGCCTTTTGTATGAGATTGCATTGCACTGGGTTAAGGGAATTTGCTCTTACCTTGCTGTTGTGTGATCTCAGAGTTGGCATATATAGTTAGCAGGGGATGTGGGGGCGTGCAGGAGACTTGTCCCCCTGAAAAAATATATTAATTATATTGCTTTGTACTGTTAATCTTTTTAGATTCACTCTCAAATGACCACTCATTTTATATTCACTCTTTTAAGCATTCAATATTTCATGATACAGTTGATTTTAGATATACAGTAGCTTCTGCCAGGATAAAGTGCTGCTGTTTTTACCATTATTTCATCTTGCAGGAAGCTGGATTCTACTGAGCAGTTCAAAATAAAAAGAAATCCACAGTTTAAACATTAAAGTACTTCCTAAATTGTGCCCAGGAAACACTATATTTTATGCAGAAATGTAAGCAGGTTTGCAGTTTTTAATTCTTTATTAGGAGGCAGTGTGATTTTCCATAACACACTATTTCTAAAAATATTCCATTTATTTGTTTTATATGCCATACCATATTTGTAGAAATACCATAAGCTAATGCAAAGAACAAAACTGTTAAACTGCTAAATCACAGCTGTTACTTTTTAAATGTGGGTCCTTTACATAGTCTCTTGCAGTCATGAAATCATCACAGAGTGTTCCACTTCAATTGTTTTTAGTTTTCTTCTTCCTCTTGAGATGAGTGTTATGATGGTTATCTTTTAACAAATCACATGGTACTGGTGAAAGATACAGATTTGTTTGTACATATGCCTGAGGGGTTATGCATTACCAGCCCACTCTTACATTTCCTTGACAACAGCAGGCACAAGAAAGAACAGAGTTGCTAAGCATTAAGGGCATGTTCATCAGATGAGCCAGACAGTGAAATCTGAAGAAATACTGAACAGAAGAAAACATTCTCCAATATAAAACAGAAAGTTTCATAAAATGTATGTTGCTTTAAGGTGGAGTAAAAAAAACTTTCTGTATATTTATTTGCAAGAATAAGCTTATTTATTCTTAATTCTCAGATAAGTCTGCCTGGCACTTTATCAGAATGTACTTATTGTATGGAAACAATGACATCTTCCAGGCCTAACAGACCTGGCTGCTGCTTTTCATAGTGGGAAGATTAACTGATGGCAACGTGCTGAATGTGGCAGTGCTGTTGCTGCCTCAAAGCATGTGGCTCTCCGGTTTGATTCCTGGCTCAGGAGCCTTTGGTAAGGAATCTATATGCCCTTCCTTGTTTCTACATGGGTTTTCACAAGGTGCTCTGGTTTTCAACCAAAAAGATGCTGACAGGTTGAATTATCTCTCTCCCAGAATTTCTGGATGTGCATGCATGTGTGCTTGTGTGTTCGTGTGTCCGTGTGTCCGTGTGTGTGTGTGTGTGTGTGTGTGTGTGTGTGTGTGTGTGTGTGTGTGTGTGTGTGTGTGTGTGTGTGTGTGTGCATGTGTGTGCATGCCTGTGCGTGTGTGTGCGTGTGTGTGTGTGTATGTGTGTGTGTGTGTGCGTGCGTGTGTCCGTGTGTGTGCTTGTGTGTCCGTGTGTGTGCGTGTGTGCGTGTGTGTGTGTGTGTGTGTGTGTGTGTGTGTGTGTGTGTTTGTATGCATCTTGTGTGGACCAGTGTCCTCTACAGGATTAGTCTGAGAACGTATAACTGTTGCTTGCTGGTATTGGCTCCTGTTCCCTGCAGCCATGAATAAGATAAACCAGGCACCATAAATAAAAATGATCATTTAAAGTAGTATTCCTTGTTATTTATTTATTTATTTATTTATTTGCAATCTAGATAAATTAGAAAATACAGGATTATTTTTATTGTACTTGCATACTTATAATGAGAACTCTCAGTGTTATAGACTGGCTGGTGTAGGTATCATGTTTGCTAACAGTAACAATTTTGAATCTTTAACATATGAGTATGTGCTGCGTACATGGGATCCTGTGTAATACTTTAGGAAAGTAACTTCTCGTCATTGACACTAAAGAGATATACAGACAAAGTATATTCACTGGCCGAATGTTATGTCTTAAATGGGTACAAATAAAATGCAGGATGCCATAAAGATCTACACTTAATACACAAAGACAAACTGAAAAAACTAAGTTATATTGATAAAAGCAGGTGTAAATTGTTCAATTGCAGTCACGCAGCTTATATAAACCTTTCTTAGTCACAACCTTGCCAGAGGCATGAAACATCTTGAATTACAGGTTCTTTTTGTTTTAAACAAAAAATATATTTACTAAATTATCACATATGACATTGGCAATCATACATTTATGTGAATGAAAACAAACCATATTGACATAATTTTAGCTGCATACATTATACATCACTTATAATCTATCCACTCATTGTCAGTCAAACATTACTTAGTACATTCAAATCCTGCTTTCAATTAAACCTTGTTCCTTCTGTGCATGTATTGTCCCCACAATCCCCATTTTTTCTATATAATTTCCTCCTACCTTGTTTTTAAAGATCCCAATTCCATTTGTTTTATCTCTGTTACTATATTCACTACTTCTAGTAAAGTTGGTTTAGACTTTGATTTCCATTTTCTAGTTATTACTTTTTTGGCAGCCACCATAATTAGACTCAGCAAGGCCTTACTATATATAGGAAATTCTGATTCTGTATCATAGCTCAAAAAATGATTTCCTTAGTTACACAAATTTGCTCACACATTATTTCTGGCAGAGCAATCTGCAGGGCATCTTTAAAATTCATAACTTGTTACACTCCCAGAAAATATATTCCCAATTAACTCTTTCTTTCCCATCACACCTCCAACATTTGCCATCTGCCTAAGGAAAACTTCTTTGGAGTCTAATTGGGGGTATATAAAAATACCTGTGTAAATGCTTCCAAGTAAAGATCCTAAATCCTTGAGACTTTGTTGCATCTTTGGGAGACATACATATATCCCCCATTGTTTATTTGTGAATTATGTATCCAATCTCTCTTCCCAGTTTTGTGAATTACTTATCCAATCTCTTTTCCCAGTCCTTTCTAACCTTCTCTGATTGATTGTTATATTTATCATTCAATATTTTATATTATCTACTAATTGTTCCTTTTTTAATGGTCTGTTCTATATTTCACTAAAAACTTTACCAGTGCTCGTCTTTCACTTAGGATTACCCTATTTCTTTCTCTTTGTCCATACTCTGATATCAATCCTTGATAGGGAGGGCAATTTCTAGGCTGCAGTCCAAATAAATTCTTGGCCTCTTCTCATTTTATTACCTTTCGCTGTTTAATTATTTGCTCCCAATACCTTAGTTCTTTTGCCAGTTTTCTCCAATAAATTCTAGCCCCCTTTTGCCTATTGTCTGTATCCCTAATTACAGTCATCCCTGTCAGTAGAATCTTCTTTCTCCATTCCCATGTTGGCTTAGTCCTTAGAATACTTTCTGATACTTTATGAATATACTATTCTGCATGGTTATTGTTATTCTCCTTAAGGATCTGCATCCAAAATACCAGTCTCTCCTTGTTTAATGAGCTTCTCCCCTGTTTCATCATCTTCCCTTTCCACTTTGAATTATAGGTTTCTGCTTGTACCATGTATAGGAACCTTAACTGAGTAGCTCTGAAATACCCCTTTAAATCGGGTAATCCCAAACTGCCTTGCTCATTTGGAAGACTCATCTTATCCCACTTGATTCTTGCCATCTTCCCAGATAAAATCCTTGATCTCTTTATTAATTGCTATCCACAACTTTTCCTCTGGTTGATAAAAATAAGCCTCAGCTGTGTATAAAACTAAAGGGACTACAATATTTTAACTGCTTGTATCTTGCTATCCATATCCATATAACAGAGCTTCCAGTTTCTCAGTTTTTGTATTATCCTTTGTTTAGTCTCTTCCCACATATCCTTAGCTGACACACCAAAATCTTTTTTAATCCATGCTCCTAATTACTTCATTTTATCATGTCCCCATAAATATGGATATTGCTGAACCAAATTGTGTGTGGGCACATAATTTATGGCTATTGCCTTTGTTTTAGCTTCATTAATTTTGTATCCTGAAAAGATTTGAAACTGCCTCAAAATGTTCTACAACACTGAAATGTCCTTTTCTGGTTTTATCAGGTATAAAATGGTATTATCTGCAAACCGAGCCAGCTTTTCTTTACCATCATACCAATTATATCCTTCAATTTCTGAGTTTCTTATTTTCTTTGCCAGTGGTTCTAAATATAGTGAAAATAACAAAGGGGAAAAAGGACAGCCCTGTCTGGTTCCTCTGCTCAAACAGAATTTTTTTTGGGAGGAACCCACCCACTTTACTTTTTGCCTCTGATCCCTCATATATTCTCCTACTCAACATTGTAACTTGAATTATGGGTTCTAGTTAAAATAATGAGCACAAAGAACAAAAAATGTACAAACTGTAGTCAATCCAAACAAATGTAATACAGGACAATACTTTCTAAAAGCAGATGAAAGGAACTCAGACTTAGTTATGTGAAAATAGGGTATAGAGTTAAATACAGCCAAACAAGCATGTTCAGCATACAGTTTCAGTTTATTAACTGATTGTGCCAATTCCAGCAACCAGTGAATTATTTATTGATTAATTTATTCATTGATGTATAGGTTTGTTTATATTTGTTTACCAGAGCACAGCATTGGTTCACGCTGGCTTGCTCAGGCATACTCTCGGTGTATTTTTAGTTAAATGACTTACTCAGAGTCATACAGTAGGACATGTTCAGATTGCAAAGTATGGTATTAGTCATTACAACAATTAGAGCATGTTTCATTATAGTCATTAGCATTTAAAAAATCCATAAACCTGAAGCTTTCAGAAACACCATTTATATTATTATACATCATCAGCATCCGGAAAACGTCTCATTTATGTATGCTACATGCACATAGATTTTGTTTACTTCTAATCCTAAGTCTGGATAATCAGATATTTCCTTGCTGCATTTCAAGTTTAAATCTTGTGCATGTTGAACATAATTATCTAAATCTCAAGTTTAAAAAATATACATTGTTATTGTCTTTAATTTATGACTACATATTGAAAATGAACTCAAATAAACATAAAGATCGTGCTTATGTGTCCAGAAATTGCTTATGTTTTTTTTTTATATATGAACCTGTTATAAAGGGGTTTCGATCTTGTCACTAGCACCACATATTATACAAAAGGCAATTAGCTTTATGGTATACAGTACATTAAAGCTACTTTTTGGGGTAACAGACAAGCCCTGCAAGAAGCAAATTAACTTTACACTACACAGTTAAGTTAAATTATAATCACTGACTCCCAAGGATTTCCTTCACCTCAGACTAAGCCCAGTGCCTTCCAGGGTAAACATATTAACAGTAATTAAAACTTGACCAAAATTATTTTGCAGAGACACATGCGCACACCATTTTTTCAGAATGAGAGATGAAGAACAACTCTGTAGCACCAATGCTCTCCCTTCCCAGGTTTAAATTAATGCTCACATCACTTAGTCAAAACTAACAGAACAAGAACACACCTTACTCTTTACCCATAAAATATGCCAATCTTTAAATATACAAATGGCAACAGTTCACTCTGAGCAGTTACCTTTTATAGGACTGACACCACACATTTGTAGTAAAATGCATACACTCTTAAGATAATTAACAAAATATCAAGCCAATCTTCAAAGTAAGATTGTGAATTTCTTTTCTTGAAATACTTAAGTTAAAGCATTTGAATTTCTTTTCTTGAAATACTTAAGTTAAAGCATTTTCTTTCCAATAAATATGCAAACAGTACAGAACATGTGCAAGGAACTGAAAATAAAAGCAGACAGATAACATTCAGAAAAATCATTTACACTCATTTTTTTTTTATTGAAGACTAAGCACACATTGTGCTGTGTTTCCTAAGGTATGCCCAAAGGGCAAGCCATAACTCCTGTAACATTTCAAATGAATAGTCAGTCCCTCTAATTAGAATCCACCATTCATGTGGACCAGTGTCCTAGAATGGTTAACACACTTACGTAAACACAGACATAAAGTCTGAACTGGGTTAATTTTATTAGTTACATTTTTCTTTAAGGAATTCTAATCCGTCTTTCACTTTTCACAGATAAAGGGTTTGTTCTAACTCATCCCTGTTTCCAACTGATCTTTTCTTACAATGCTGCTAATTATTCTAGAGAGGATTTATCCCTACCTAATCTATTCTAAATAACGAAGATCTGAGTGTCACACAGACCTGTCTCCTGAGACAGTATTAATTCTCTTCAAAGGTAAACTGCTGAGAAGGAAACTGGAAGCCTTAAGACCTGTCTTAATCCTTTATAGTCTTATCTGGACAGTACATTCTGCCTCTGTTGACCATGTATATTATTTTTATCTTAACAGCTGTTACCTTTTTGTTTAATCACTGGACTAAGGGGAGTGAGAGTCATAAACCCCAATTTTGCATCCTGACAATATAGATTTCCTACAGGATTTATTCAAACTAAATATTATGCCTAGGTGCAAAAGAAGAAAACAAAGAATCAACATCTCCTGACTTTTTAAATATGTCCAAGCACCAAGGTGGAAAAGAACCCACAGCTTTCTCATCTTTCAGCATTAAAGTCAGGGTGTGTTACCTTTTGAGGTACTGCTGAGCATGCCAACTCTGTTGTCACAGATATCCACTACTAATGTAGAGTCAAGTGAAAAGTAACTGTCTGTACAACATGTGACAGCAAAGAATTATTTGATTCACACACAAAGCAATAGGATTTCTAAGGAAATGTTGAAGGATAGAGTTTTATATGCTGGCTTTCAGAAATCAGTGTCCCATAATCAAGATCACTGTAGCTCATGTAGGAGGATGCCATAATTTCAAATTCATTTTGTATTCAATTTGCACTTTTTTGAAGTTTTAAGGACCATGATTACTGTACAAGAGCATTCAAAAGGTGCCACCTTCCATTTTGAGGTCAAAACTCCTTTGAAGGTGAGAGTTGAGAAAGAGTATAAAAAATTGCAGATAATGTTATGCATTGCAGGGGAAATTTAACCATTGGATGATAGAAGAACTGGTTTACTGGTAGAAGGGCCAATAAGCATGCAGTAACACTGGTTGTATCATACCATTCTAATCATCTGCTTGCCCCTAAACAATTATATGCTCAGTCATGGGAACATCACTCTCCTGTATCCAAGAGGGTGTCCTATCTTTAAAAGAATTCACAGTTTTCCCTGAGGAAGGAGACCTAACATTGACATGTTAATCCTCCTTCCTCTGGCTAACTTTCCAGCTCCTCAGTATTTGGCTGATCTTAGTTCACAATAGCCAAATTCAAGTGTACCACCAGGCATTATGTTAATCGTAATAAAATGGATTTGGTGTATGTGGCCATGTTCACTTACTGTCCCAAGGATTCAGAAACCTCACATCTGTCATCACAGCTAAGCCAACACTGTTTACATTGCATATGCAATCAGTCCTGACACTTATTACCTATGCATGCGGCTAGGCCATTGTGCATGATGATGATGAAACGCACACACCTGTGGACTGCAGCCAAATCATATCAGACCACCTGAAGGACAGATTAAAGTACAAGCAGTTCTGGTAAACATTGAACAAGCACAATCATCTATGATAATTGTCATGAGTCCACACACACAGATGGAAAATCTATATTGTCAACATATTGTTTTAATTTAAGGCAATATAGTTGTAGGAAGATGTTCTATAAAAGAGAAAATATCAAGGATGGCTAAGACTGGAGTGCAGAGGTGTTACGACAGCAACAGAGACTACAGAAATGGACAGCAATTTACAAAGGAAGCAGCTGACCAAACAGGGATTCAAATCACAGTGGAGAAGGGGTATAACAATACTTGAATGTACAGTTATGTAAAATACAGTCAGAGAGGTGGGATGCAGGAAAGTAGCATTATGTACCAACCTAAACCAGTCCTGACAACATCAGAGTTTGATCAGTGTACCTGTACTATAATGTGAATGCCAATAAAAAAAGGAAAATATTCAACCCTAGAGGGATTTGATTTATCAGCTCTGTCCATTTATTACTTAATTTCTTAACAAAGTGAGCCAAAGCAGGAGTCACAGGTTAGGTGACAGGGAAGCACAATTTAGGAAAACTTTACACATCTGCAGACTGATAACAGAAAACAAAGACAGACCTCATGGAGACTGAACTTGTGTTTGGTCAGCTGAATTCATCCAAACAATGAATTAAAAAAGTAAAGCCACAGAAGAACTCCAATGGAGGGTGTCAAAAACCACATCTGGTAAATGTTATACATATACAGATTGATAGCAACAAATGATTCACGGAACTGAACCCATGCCTTTGTTAGTGACATTCTCTATACTGTGCATCAGCTACGGCAAGAGGCACAAGAATGGATCAGGAAAACACATTTCAGGAGAATGTTGCACATTTACAGACTAAATGCCACAAACTGTAAAATCTGTCTTGATTTGGGACCTTTCTAACACCAATCATTTTTGAATTTCTCCAGAATTTTTGACCTAAGAACTTGAGCAGTATGCTCCTATCTCACCATCCTCTTCATTCCCAATTTGCTCAGCTTCTGTTCTACATATAGCCATCATGGGATGAGAACTTTTGACCCAGTGCACTAGCACTTGACAAGGCACTTTATGGCCAAACTGAGCCATGGAAGCAGTTAGACTAAAGGCAGCCACTTTACCCTATTTCACATCTGCCTACTGCTGCACAAAGGTGCTCAGCTCATTTTGCACAACCTGTGGCAGCCAATGTCACTTTACATAGGGCTCAACATTAGTTAGGCTTCAGTATTGCTATCCAATGAGCAGTGGCACTTCTTGTTAATTGTACATGGGCATAAACAGTGCTTTTTGCAGCCTGTTGTGCACAGTATGACCACAAATAGATATGTGATTTAAGACCACTTTTTTGGGCTTGTGTGTACTATAATTATCTATTTTATGATCAGATTAAGGGTTGAAAATGGGAGTATAGGGAAGAGATGAAGAAAGGAAACAAGCAGAGGGTAGACCAGAAGGTGAGTAATAAGGAAAGAGCAGGATGGAGGTGGGATAGGGGCATACTGCTAAACTGCTTAGGTCAAGAATTCTGGATAAATTCAATGTGGTTTTTATGGTGCACAGGCAAACATGTAACAACATTAATAGAACAATGATGATCCAAAGGGAAGCAGAATATAAGCAAATACCACTGTTGTTGGTTGGTCTTAATACAGAGAAAGCATTTGACAGAGTAAGATGGGAATTTATGAGTAGGCAATAGAAGTGTAATTAGCAGGTTTCAGGAGGGATTGGAGGCAACAATTAAAGTGGTAGCGTTCCTCTCTGATAAGCTGTGTCTGAATAGAACAGCTAGACAGAGATGTCCTCTTTCCCTTTGTTATTTGTATTATATTTTGTGCCGTCGGTAAAGAAAATAAGTGACTCAGAAATTCAAGGATATAATTGGAATGGTAATTAAGAAAAGTTGGCTTTATTTTATTTTGTACCTGATAAAACCAGAAAAGGACAGCTCAGTATGTTGTGGAACATTCTAAGATAGTTTATGTCTTTTTGGGATATAAAATTAATGAAGACAAAACAAAGGCTATAGCTATAACTTATGGCGTCTATATTACAACATTGAAGTTTTAGTTAATCGAATAACTAACACTCGATCTTGTAATATCGACAGCTAAAATTGTCAAACGGCTGATTCAACCAAGGGAAACACTTCCCTTGGTCAAATCAAAAAAAAAACTTTACATCCGAAATCAAGTGGGAGGCTTCGTCCCCCACATCCCGATGTGAGGTGCTGTGCCCACCCACACCCCCTACCTAAATAACTTCGAGATCGCTCCAAATAGGAAAAATGGGTATAGTCCACATAACGGCCAAGGGAAGTGTTTCCCTGGGTTAAATCGTCCATTCGACAATTTACGGTTTCGATATTACAAGTTCGAGCTTTACTTATTTGATTAAGTAAAGCTTTGATCTTGTAATATAGAACCAAATTATGTACCCACACATGAATTTGTCCAGCAGTACCCATACTTATGGGGACATGATAAAATTAAGTATTTATGAGTATGAGTTAAAAAGGATTCTGTTATGGCAGCTAAATATATGTGGGAAGAGACTAAAAAAAGATAATACAAAAACTGAGAAACCGGAATCTCTTAGTTATGGATATGCACTGCAGGATACAAGTGGTGAAAATGTTTTTAGTCCTTTTAGTTTTATATACAGATCAGGCATATTTTTATCAACCAGAAGTTACATTGTGGACAGTAATTAATAAAGATGTGAAGGATTTTATCTGGAATGGAAAAAAGACAAGGGTCAAGTGGAATAAGTTGATCCTTCCGATAGAACAAGGTGGTTTAGGATTACCTGATTTGAAGGGATACTTTAGAGCTACACACTCAAGGCTCATATACAAAACACAAGCAGGAAGCTATAATTCAAAGTGGAAAAGGATGATAACGAAGATGGAGGTTATTCAAGAAATAAGGACAGCGCGGGATTTGGGATGCACATCCTTACGGAAAATAACAGCGGCCATGCAGAGTATTGTATTTATAAAGTAGCAGAAAATATTCTAAGAACTAAGCAAGCCAATACTAAAATAAAGAAATGAGAAAGGACAACAGAGAATAGGCAAGAGGGAGCTGGAATTTACTGGGGCAAAAAATGGCAAATGAATCAAGGTATTGGGAGAAAACAACTAGAGAGAGAGCGAAAAGTAATAAGACTGGGAAGAGGCCAAAACGACGTTTGGACTGCAAACTAGAGACAGCCTTCCCTATCAGGGACTGATATCAGAGTATAGGCAAAGAGAAAGGATAGGGGAAGCCTAAGTGACCTGCTCTGGTAGACTTTTTAGATGAATCTAGAAGATAAACTACTGTTAATAAAGGGATAATTAGTATAGCATATGCAATATTGGGCAATAACTATAGGAATCAATCAGAGGAGGTTAAAATAGATTGGAAAGAGAGACTGGATAAACAATTCACAAGAAACAATGGCAGGACATATGTATGGCTCTTAGATATCCAACAAAGTCTAGAAGATTTAGAATATTTGTTTGTTAATGATTGCATAGGTATTTTTATACTCCACACAACGTGTAAAGAGACAGCAAACTAAATAACCAGTATTAGAAGAAGCAAGCCAGGATCCACGAACCAATATTTATTGAGCGCTTTTGTTTTTTAATATAAAAAACTTCATCAGAATGATTACAAATAAACAATGACTGACCCAACTTATATAGCAATCTTGCTTACAAAAATGTTAATTAGCAATCAGCTTAAAGGTGTAGTCTCTAAAACACAAATACAATAAATACATACCTTAAAATACATAAAATGTATAATGTATAATATGTAAAATATGTTAAAAACATATATGTGTAAACTCACAGGAAACATTTCATTGTAAATTATATATTAATTATATAAATATTTGCTTATATATAAAAATATAAAAATATATATATATTGTGAACAGCATATTGATCACATATATCCTTCTGCCCTTAGTCTAAGTATAGGGCTGATGGAAATGTTACTATTAAGGCCTGGGTATTCGGTAGCATTAGTCCTCATCTGCCACCTTAATTCATAAAACTCTAAAAAGTCATTAACTGGACCCCCCCCCTATCCCCCATTGATACCTGCTCTAAAACTGTGAACTTAAAGTTGTGTCCCTCATTATTATTAATGTGGACTGCCAAGGCATTTTTAATGTCCTGCTTCCTGATGTCATAGCAGTGCTGATAGACCCTATTTCTAAGGGCATTGATAGTCTTGCCAATGTAAAAACATGGACATAACTGGCAAAGGGAAAGATAAACTACAGATTTGCTGCTGCAACAAAATTTCTTCTTGTAGAAATATTTCCTATAATTAGGAATATCAGTCTCAGTGCACTCCATGATATGTTTACATTGAAGGCAAAAATCCACATTTCGACATACCCCCCTACTTTGGTGTCAATAATATTGTTTTTCTCTAACATATTTTTGAAGGAAATATCCTTCTGATAGACAATTTTTGGGGCCTTTCCCACTATTTCAAGATAATCTTGACTGGTGTGAAATAAATTCCAGTTATGCTGAATAATCTGGGTAATGTCAGTGAATTGTCTGTTAAGCTTAAAGATAGCTGGCCTTTTAAAGTCAATTCCTTCCTTGGTTAAACTTTCATTTTGAATAATACCTTTACCAAGTAAAGTAAAATAATACCCCCTATATCTTTTATCAATAACTTCCTGTAAAATAGGTTTTAAAAACAGTTCAGGATAGCCTCTTTGCAAAAGCATATTCTTCAATACTTCAATTTGCTGCAAGAAATCCTCCCATTCAGAAGTCATATGGGCCAAACAAACAGCTTGGCCCTTTACCAAGGATTTCTTCTGATGTAGTGGGTGGAACCTGTTGAAGTGCAGGAGGGTATTAGAGTAAGTAGGTTTTCTAAATAGTGTTATTGTAAAATCTTTTTTATACTCATTTTTCTTGATGGTAATATCAAAATAATCTATTGCATCTTTCCCTACTGTATACGTAAAATCTAAAAAATCAGTACTTTGCTTTATATAGGACAAAAAGCTATTAAGCTCTTCCATACTATCATGCCACATGATAATGATGTCATCCAAATATCTGCCATAATACTTCCAATATTGAGCATATTGGCTATTAAAAATTAATTCTAGCTCCCAAAAGGCCAGAACAATATTCGCAAATATAGGGGCACATATAGCCCCCATTGCTACACCCTTGCATTCTTTGAAGAGCTGGGCTTCAAATACTATGCCATTGGTGTCTAGAACCAATTCCATTAAGGTTCTAATAGTCCTAACAAGCTCATGTTTGATATTGGTATATCTACATAAAAATAGGTAAAAACCACTCCACACCCAGTTCATGTGGGATAACAGAGAACAAATCCCTAACATCAATTGTCACAAAAATGAGACCGTTGTCATACATATCCTTATTTATTTTCTTTAGAAAGTCCCATGAATCCTTTAAAACCCAACCACAATTATTTAATGTTGATTTTAGTTGTGTGTCTGGGTGGCCATGGTGGTGCAGCAGTTAGCATTGCCACCTCACAGCAAGAGGTTCTCTGGTTCGATCCTCGGCTGGGGTGCCTTCTGTGTGGAGTCTGCATGTCCTCCCTGTGGTCGCGTGGGTGTGCTCCGGTTTCCTCCCACATCCCAAAGACATGCTGTAGGTGGACTGGACACTCTAAATTGGCCCTAGGTGTGAGTGCGTGCATGTGTGTGCCTTCTGTGGAAGGTTGGGCGCCGGGCTGGCAACTCAACACTGTAAAACTCCACTGCCAATCATGAGCAGACAGGTGATCCACTGTGGCGACCCCTAACCGGGAAAAAGCCGAAAGAAGAAGAAGAAGATTTTAGTTGTGTGTCTATAAATTTGGCAATAAAATATGTTTTAGATGCCTTTGCATCAACAATAGGCCTAAGGGGTGGGTTACTTATATCCTTATGTAGCTTTGGTATGCCAAAAATAGTAGGAATATTTGGGGACTTGACTGCCATAAAATTATAGTCATCTAAACTAATTTCCCTGTTTAACAATAATTCATCTAGAATTACATCAACTTTCCTATACAATATGTTTTTCTCATTCAAACTAATCTCACAATATACATCAGTATACAATATACCAAACATTTTTTCTACATAGGAATTAGTATTCATGATGGCCAAACCACCCCCTTTGTCAGGTTTCATGACTCTGATTGCCCTATTGTTGCATACATCTCTGACTAGTTTACTCTCATATAAAGTTAAATTATTGTCCAAATCTGAATACTTTCTCTTGTTTTTAAGGAGCTTACGTATGTCATGTTCACACATTCTCTCAAATGTTTGTATCATAGGGTTCAAGGGGGGAGGTTAAATAAACTAGTTTTTGACACAGTTCATGATCTATAGAATTAAAAGACATCCGTTTAAATAAAAACTGTAAGTTTAACTTCCTTGTATAAAGCTTTAAATTAATTAATACTTCATCAAGTACTGCATTTCTACATGGGACAAAAGAAAGCTCTTTATCAAATACATCTGCCAATTTCTGGTTAAAAATAGAGTCAGTATAATTATAAATACTAAAATCACCACAGGTATTTTTTAAAATGTTGCATGTGTCATGAAAGCCCTCACTCACTGTGTCATTACATACAAAAAGTGCATCAGGAATTAAGTTTGGGGTCATGAGGTTAAGGTCAAATGTTGTAGAACTATCCAAGTCATTAGATACACTTGATATATTAAAAACATTTGATACATTTAATAAATTTAATACATTCAATACATTTCCCCCTCCCCTTCCCCATATAATTCCAGTTGTAATAACCCGTACCCCCTCTCTGGTTCCTCAGTCACTCGGACCTCCTCAGAGGGGGATACTCTAAAGGGTGAGGGTGAAATTCATCGAAATTATCATCCCTGTTGACATCGGGACATGCAGATTATCATTGACAGAATTATTTGTGTAAAATGTCTGTCTATATTGTCCCAAGGGGGTTGGGGGGGGGGGGTAAGCATTCCATTGGGCATACTCATTCTCATCTCCAGACATTTTACACAAATAATTCTGTCAATGATAATCTGCATGTCCCCGATGTCAACAGGGATGATAATTTTGATGTATTTCATCCTGACCCTTTAGAGTATCCCCCTCTGAGGAGGTCCGAGCGACTGAGGAACCACAGAGGGGGTACGGGTTATTACAACTGGAATCACAGGGGGAGGGGGATGGGGAAAATGTATTGAATGTATTAAATTTATTAAATGTATCAAATGTTTTTAATATATCAAATGTATCTAATGACTTGGATAGTTCTACAACATTTGACCTTAACCTCATGACCCCAAACTTAATTCCTGATGCACTTTTTGTATGTAATGACACAGTGAGTGAGGGCTTTCATGACACATGCAACATTTTAAAAAAATACTTGTGGTGATTTCAGTATTTATAATTATACTGACTCTATTTTTGACCAGAAATTGGCAGATGTATTTGATAAAGGGCTTTCGTTTGTCCCATGTAGAAATGCAGTACTTGATGAAGTATTAATTAATTTAAAGCTTTATACAAGGAAGTTAAACTTACAGTTTTTATTTAAAGGAATGTCTTTTAATTCTATAGATCATGAACAGTGTAAAAAACTAGTTTATTTAACCCCCTCTTGAACCCTTTGATACAAACATTTGCGAGAATGTGTGAACATGACATACGTAAGCTCCTTAAAAACAAGAGAAAGTATTCAGATTTGGACAATAATTTATCTTTATATGAGAGTAAACTAGTCAGAGATGTATGCAACAATAGGGCAATCAGAGTCATGAAACCTGACAAAGGGGGTGGTTTGGCCATCATGAATACTAATTCCTATGTAGAAAAAATGTTTGGTATATTGTATACTGATGTATTTGTGAGATTAGTTTGAATGAGAAAAACATATTGTATAGGAAAGTTGATGTAATTCTAGATGAATTATTGTTAAACAGGGAAACTAGTTTAGATTACTATAATTTTATGGCAGTCAAGTCCCCAAAAATTCCTACTATTTTTGGCATACCAAAGTTACATAAGGATATAAGTAACCCACACCTTAGGCCTATTGTTGATGCAAAGGCATCTAAAACATATTTTATTGCCAAATTTATAGACACTCAACTAAAATCAACATTAAATAATTGTGGTTGGGTTTTAAAGGATTCATGGGACTTTCTAAAGAAAATAAATAAGGACATGTATGACAACGGTCTCATTTTTGTGACAACTGATGTTAGGGATTTGTTCTCTGTTATCCCACATGAACTGGGTGTGGAGTGGTTTTACCTATTTTTATGTAGATATACCAATATCAAACATGAGTTTGTTAGGACTATTAGAACCTTAATGGAATTGGTTCTAGACACCAATGGCATAGTATTTGAAGCCCAGCTCTTCAAAGAATGCAAGGGTGTAGCAATGGGGGCTATATGTGCCCCTATATTTGCGAATATTGTTCTGGCCTTTTGGGAGCTAGAATAAATTTTTAATAGCCAATATGCTCAATATTGAAAGTATTATGGCAGATATTTGGATGACATCATTATCATGTGGCATGATAGTATGGAAGAGCTTAATAGCTTTTTGTCCTATATAAAGCAAAGTACTGATTTTTTAGATTTTACGTATACAGTAGGGAAAGATGCAATAGATTATTTGGATATTACCATCAAGAAAAATGAGTATAAAAAAGATTTTACAATAACAGTATTTAGAAAACCTACTTACTCTAATACCCTCCTGCACTTCAACAGGTTCCACCCACTACATCAGAAGAAATTCTTGGTAAAGGGCCAAGTCGTTCATTTGGCCCATATGACTTCTGAATAGGAGGATTTCTTACAGCAAATTGAAGTACTGAAGAATATGCTTTTGCAAAGAGGCTGTCCTGAACTGTTTTTAAAACCTATTTTACAGGAAGTTATTGATAAAAGATATAGGGGGTATTATTTTACTTTACTTGGTAAAGGTATTATTCAAAATGAAAGTTTATCCAAGGAAGGAATTGACTTTAAAAGTCAGCTATCTTTAAGTTTAACAGACAATTCACTGACATTACCCAGATTATTCAGCATAACTGGAATTAATTTCACACTAGTCAAGATTATCTTGAAATAGTGGGAAAGGCCCCAAAAATTGTCTATCAGAAGGATATTTCCTTCAAAAATATGTTAGAGAGAAACAATATTATTGACACCAAAGTAGGGGGTATGTTGAAATTTGGATTTTGCCTTCAATGTAAACATATCATGGAGTGCACTGAGATTGATATTCCTAATTATGGGAAATATTTCTATAAGAAGAAATTTTGTTGCAGCAGCAAATCTGTAGTTTATCTTTCCCTTTGCCAGTTATGTCCATGTTTTTACATTGGCAAGACTATCAATGCCCTTAGAAGTAGGGTTTATTAGCACTGCTATGACATCAGGAAGCAGGACATTAAAAATGCCTTGGCAGTCCACATTAATAATAATGAGGGACACAACTTTAAGTTCAAAGTTTTAGAGCAGGTATCAATGGGGGATAGGGAGGGTCCAGTTAATGACTTTTTAGAGTTTTATGAATTAAGGTGGCAGATGAGGACTAATGCTACCAAATACCCAGGCCTTAATAGTAACATTTCCATCAGCCCTATACTTAGACTAAGGGCAGAATGATATTTGTGATCAATATGCAGTTCACAACATATATATATATATTTATATTTTTATATATAAGCAAATATTTATACAATTAATATATAATTTACAATTAAATGTTTCCTGTGAGTTTGCATATATATGTTTTTAACAGATTTTACATATTATACATTATACATTTTATGTATTTTAAGGTATGTATTTATTGTATTTGTGTTTTAGAGACTACACCTTTAAGCTGATTGCTAATTAACATTTTTGTAAGCAAGATTGCTATATAAGTTGGGTCAGTCATTGTTTATTTGTAATCATTCTGATGAAGTTTTTTATTTTAAAAAACGAAAGCGCTCAATAAATATTGGTTCGTGGATCCTGGCTTGCTTCTTCTAATACTGGTTATTTATTTTTATACTCCAAGTAGACTAAAAATAATTTTTCCTTGGGTAAATGGCAATGTTAGAGGTGTGAAGGGTAAGACAGAGGTAAATGGGAACATAAGTTTTGGGAATGTAATGAGTTGGCAGACTTTAAAAATTCCCTACAGAGTACACTGTCAGAAATGTGGGTAAGCAAATGGGTGCAATCAAGGGAATTATTTTTTTGAACTGGGATATGGATCTGAATTGCCTAGACATAGTAAGGCCTTGTTAAGTTTAATTTTGATGGCAGCCTAAAATGTAATTACTAGACAATGAAAATAAAAGTCTAAACCAACTGTAGTTGAAGTTGTGAATATTGTAAAAGAGACAAAAGAACTGAAAGTGAGATCTTTAGAAAAATGCTAACAGAAAAAAAATGGAAATTGTAGGAACAATACATGCGAATACCGTTCTGGAGGAGGAGTAAGGTTTAAGGTAAGACAGGAATTGATCAATTTATATAATGTTGGATTGATGACAATTGTATAAATGTGAACTTGCTAACATGGTTTGCTTTCTTTTATATAAATATATGTTGCCTATGTCTTCATCATCACCAACCCTCTTTTTTGCTGTTTTCTACATGGCATTGGGGTGGTGTCAACTGTCACCATGTCTCTCTCTAAAGTGCCACTCTCCTACCTTCTTTGATGCTCATGCCTGACTGTCACAGGTCTTCTCTCACACAGTCCGTCCTCCTCCTTTCTGGATGCCTTGCTTCCTCTTGCCTTCTTCTTGTCTGTCCCAAATCTTCTTCACCAGATTGTCTTCTGCTTTTCTGCTTATGTGCCTGAACCACCATAATCTGTTCTCTTTGACCTTTTCTGCAAATGGAGCTATTTTGGGTTCTGCTCTTGTGTTCTCATTTCTTCATCTGTCTCACACCCTACCAGCCATCTCAAGCACTTCATCTCCATCACCTCTAGCTTCCTCAGCTATTCTGCCTTTACTGCCCAGGTTTCTGTACCATGCAGTAGCACTAGTCACACCATTGTTTTGTACACCTTACTTTTCAGCTTCTTTGGCATTCTGTCATATATTATGCCTGAAATTCTGTGCCAGTTGGCAGCAGTGCCTCTGATTCTAGCTTTGACCTCCTCATTCAGACTTCCCTTCTCCTCAACCCCCCCCCCCGATACTTGAAACTGTTAACCTGTTCCACAATCTTCCCTTCTATCTCAATACTCAGTTTTTTCTGAACTCCACTATATGCTGCCATTACAACTGGCTTACCTGTACTCAGTTTCATCCCATGGGGCTTCAGTTTTGCATTCCATTCCCCTATCCTTTCCTGAAGTTTTTGCTCAGTCATCTTGTAATGCCACGTCATCTGCATACAGCAGCTTTGTTGATCCATCCCCTCCAACCTATTTGCTAATGTAGTTCATCACTTACAGGAATAGCAGTGGGCTCAGAACTGAGCCATAATGCACACCCACTCCCACTGGGAACAACTTTGTGAGACTGAACACTGTTCATACTTGAGTCATTGGGTCCTTGTACATATCCTGCACTAATTCTATCAATGTTTCTGGAACTTTGAACCACCACAGTACTGTCCCAAATCAGCTTTATTGGGACACTGTCATATGCTTTCTCCAAGTCTTGGAATGCCCAAATGGACTCTTGCTTCATCTCTACCATCTTCTCAACTATCTGTCTCATGGCAAACATTGGATCAGTTGTGCTGCATCCTGGTCTGAATCCAAATTGTTCACCCCCCCCCCCCCATCTTACTTTCAACTACTCTGCATATTCATTTATCAATCACCCTCTCCAGAACTTTCATGCAACTTGCCAGGAGTTTGATCATAGGATCACAGGATCATAGGATAATAGGGAGTTACTAGGCTAATGGCCCTTGGGCCCTTACAAGACTAGCCAAGTTCTTCCCTTATTTCCATGATCAGCACCTAATGCCTGTGTCCAAGAAGGACACAGGTGAAACCCCCAGGGTGAATTTACGGTTACCCATCCAATCATCCAGTTTGTGTTTGAAATGAAGTGGGAGTGTGTTCCAAAGGTGTGGTGACCACTGGGAGATAAATCTGTCTCTCCAGCAGGCTCTATTAATGTCACATACCAGGTTAAAGTCTTTAGAGTGAGTAAACTGTATACCATTTCACTTGTGGATATGCAGCATTTTCAATAAAACAGGGTCAGAGATTGCCTTGTATGCAAGCTAGAGATCACCCCTCAGTAGTCTGTATGAAGCAGAATAAAGTGACAGTAATTTCAGATGATCCACGTAGGACAGATGCTGAAGGCCTTGAATTTTCCTTATGAGGAACCTTTATGGTTTCTCCATTGCTGCAGGTGCTTGGAAACGTACATACCAAAGGGGCATTGTACTCAATTATTGGCCTGATGAGGGAAAATACAGGGAGGTTATAACTTTTTTTTTTCCTGGAGGCAATACCCGTATTTATCAGATGAGCAATATAGGTTGCTGTGGTGTTGTATATAATTGTAAAGAAAATTAACAGAAATAATAAAATAAACCAAATAAGTGTATGCAAGAGAAAGGATAGCAACAAAGAGGATGGGGAGGAGAAATACAAGCACAATGAAAACTGCATTTTTAACTGTGCTGACAATAATACAATTAAGCATTACATACTTTAATAGTAGTATGTAAACAGGAATTTCATCAACTTCTTTGTCTATATTTAAAATATGCAGGGGGAAAGCTAAACCAAAAGCCATCCTCACATGCAGTCTGGCAGACAGATTAGGAATATCAGGGGTTATTTAACAAGACCCCAGCTGTATGCTTCTGGTCAGAGATCAGTTTAGTTTTTAACAATACAGTAGTGTGCATGTGTATCTATCTATATATATGTAAATACATACATACATACATATATATATATATATATATATATATATATATATATATATATATATATATGGGTCCACTTTACATTACCAAAAATACAAAAAATTGAAGAAGAAATGGCAGAGACCAGAATAACAAAACTTAGAATACCGAACTGTGTCTTTTTTCCCAGGGCAAGTAAACACTTGCCCAACGTAAGGAATAATGTCCTTTTCTCCCACTATAGTGCGATCCTGGTGTTGATATATTTAGTTAGGGGTATTGTGGGTTTCAGATAGTATGGTGTGTGGTAACGTAGTTTTGGCCAAATGTTCGGTTTTGTGAATTTTTGATAATGTAAAGTAGATCCATATATATATATATATATATATATATATATATATATATATATATATATATGTCTGTACGACAGCATTAGCTTCTCAGAAAGTCAAATGTCATATAGTCAACACCATAAATTCAATTTTCCAGAGAAATTCAAAAGACAACAAAACAGCAAAAATCTACATTTTTGCAGAGGGGTGGAAAGCCCTCTGAGCCCCCAAAACCCACTGCAGGTTATATTATACCAATCACGAAACCACACTACAGTGAGGAAAGGGATAAATTCCCTGATCCCCACTGTCATCTCAGTACAAATGCTTCAACTTTTCATAAAGTAGAACATAAGTTCTCATTCAACTTTCCGAAGAGCTGATCATCTGAAGGGGGACCCACACACACACACACACACACACACACACACACACACACACACACACATATATATATATGTGTGTGTGTGTGTGTGTGTGTGTGTGTGTGTGTGTGTGTGTGTGTGTGTGTGTGTGTGTCTGTGTGTATGCAGTTTCTTAATCTTGAATTATCTTCTGTTGCTTCCCTATCCACAAAAAAAATTATACTTCATTCATTTATTTATTGTGTTCTTCCTCCTTACTGTTAAGTGTTGAAGTGGTTTTATTCTGCTGTATTTATTACTCCTTGTTATTAGCCTGATTAAATCTGTCTGTTATTCTAACCCTCTTAGTTTGGGTTCTTGCACTTGGGCTTCAGGCCAGTTATTTTACATTTAACAAGGTTTTTGTGGTCTACACTGTTGTGGACAAACCCTTATCAAAACCCTCTCTCCCCAAGCCCATTCAACTTTCAGAACACTATGTCTGGACAATTCCCATCAGTTTCTCCTGCCAGCGTGGTCAACATGGGCATACTGAGACAGTGTAGCAACTGCCTCATGTTCACTGACAACCCTCTTCTCCTAGCACATAATTCTTCTACTTGCGAGAGATGCATCTATATCAGCAAACTGAAATTCATGCTCTCTCGCACCTCAGTCAGTACCCCTGACAAAGAGGAGATTGCCAGCACAAACACCACACCACCCATATCACATAGCCAAGCACAGCACACACCCAAATATACAGAGATCCTCAATAAAAACTTACCTAAACAGCAGAGACCTCTAAAAACACACTCACAGACATTCTACACATTAAACCAAACATACTAGTCATTGGCGACTCAATTGTGAGACACATCGATGTCCCCCATCAAGCTCGACAAGGAAAAGATCACGGTCAGTTGTCTATCAGGTGCCAGAATCCTCCACATCATGCACACACTTAAGTCTCACCACTACAGGTACAAGTATGACATTGTTCATGTTGGTGTGAATGACTTGAGATGTACCTCCCTGGACTATACGAAGAGATACATGATTGAGCTGTCAGAGTATGTTTCCCAGGCAGGTATGACCCTATCCCTAAGCAGAATCCTACCATCACCAAGAATTATACCACAATACCAACAAAATATAATTGACTTCAACAATTGGCTTAGTTTTTGGTGTCATTCCAAGGGGATCCAGTATCTGTCTGCCTAGGATGAAATGGTTGACAGACCTCGATGCTTTGCCAGAGATGGTCTCCACTTGTCACCCCTGAGATTCAGGATTCTGGCCAAGGCTCTTGCCTCCCCATTGTGCCTTTTTTAGGCAATGTCCCACAGACAAATCTTCCAACATAAAAGATCTGTCAAAAAGCAAATTGAAGGTCATGCTGCTTAACGCTAGGAGCCTTAGCCTGAAAATGCACTTACTGGGGGCTCTCCTAGCACTGGAAGATGCCAATGTCTGTGTGGTCATGGAAACTTGCTGCAGAGAGCACCCCTGCCTTACCAGGCTATACCTCATTCCACACTTTACGACCCCAAAATGAGGTCAGAAAGATTAAGGGTGGTGGAGCTTCTATTTTCATTAAAGACAAGCACACCTCCAGAGTGGTTTGCCAGCATGATGCACTAGAACTTCTCCAGGTGCAATTGACAATTGGAAAGAGACCCATCCAAGTTATAGCCAGCTACAGACCCCCCTCCATGACTCAGGACACCCATTCCTCCTACCTGGACCTACTTGAGTCCATCAAGGTACCCCCAACACCCTGATCCTTGGTTAATTCAACTACCCCACCATAAACTGGGTGAACTCTTCCTGCTCTAATGCACTCACCCAATGATTCCTTGATTTCATCAGTTCTAATGCACTAGACCAGCTTGTCTCATCCCCCACAAGGGGAGATAGCATTCTAGACTTTGTTCTCACCAGCATGGGTGACTGCTGCACCACCCTAATAGTAAGTTCTTCGCTGGTGAGATCAGACCATCGGTCTGTCTCATTCTAAGTGTCTATCCTACCCCATCCCCAGCCGTAACCAGGCTAAAAAAACTTCTCAAAAGCTGACTACAACCTCCTAAGGCAGGTCAGTAGCCTCACACCTCCGCCTCCCTCAAAGGATGCAAACAACTATGCTGAACAGTATGCCAGTGCAGTATACAAGCACCTGTACAACTGCATGGACTCAGCCATACCCAACAGAACTAAAACCTGCTCCTCAAGGAAACACAAACCTATCTGGTGGATATCCTCTATCAAGAGGCTTTACAACAAAAAGAAGAAACTGTTGTCCAGGGGTAAAAAAGCACAAATTCCCAATTGGAAAAACTCCCTCCTTAGCCTCAACAAGCAAATTAGGTCACTAGTAAAAACCTCCAAAGCCAATTATGAATCGAAACTAGCCTCCGAAATAAAGGCTAACCCACAAAGCCTTTTTCAGTTACATCAGAAACCTCCATGGCAAAGCCCAGGTTTGTTCCGAATTAGTTCTTAACGGTGCCACTTACGCTGATCCTGTTGACTTAGCCAACCTACTAGCAGATAGGTTCAGAGCAAACTTCACCCCCTGTCCACTCTAAAGGCCCATTCGACATCCTCAGTACTTGCCCCGCACCTCACATCTCCATAGATCAAGTGTTAAAGGCCCTCTCCAAGGCAAAGAACACAGCTTCCATGGGACCTGACAGTATCCCAGGCTGTATTCTGCAACTTCTCCATCAAGCACTAGCCTTGCCATTGAGCACCCTATTCAACCATAGCCTAAGTACAGGCTTCATTCCAGCAGAGTGGAGAACTGCTATTGTCATCCCTTTGCACAAAGGTGGTGCCACTACTGACCCTGGTAACTATCGCCCCATTAGCTTGACAAGTCTGATCTGTAAGGCCATGGAGCGTATTATTATGGACCTCATAAACAAGGACATAGGCAATCTCAAAGCACTTAACACCACCCAGTTCGGATTCGTCAAGGGCAGATCTTGCCTGTTAAACCTGGTTGACTTTTTTGAGACTGTCACCAAGGCACTGGATGAGGGAAAGTCAGTACACACAGCTTACCTTGACATGGCCAAAGCCTTTGATACAATCTCCCACTCGGGCATCATCAAAAAGCTAACAGAACTTGGTGTAAATCCATATCTCATCAGGTGGGTGGCCAACTGGCTCACTGATAGGACCCACAAGGTCAAAATAGGTGCCACTACCTCTGATAGCAGACCTGTCACTAGTTGTGTCCCCCTGGAATCTGTCCTGGGACCCCTATTGTTTGGCATCTACTTCTCAAAGGTTTAGGCAAAGAAAAAAGGCCTGTGGCTGACCAAGTTTGTGGACGACTGTAAGTTGGGTGCTGTCATTGACTCCCGAAATGATGTTAACATACTTCAAGGGAGTCTCACAGTAACAAATGACTGGTGCAAAAGTCATGGCCTTAAGTTAAATCCAAAAAAATATATTATCATACCATTCAGCAAAAACACGACCCCTACTGATTACCACATTAGCTGCAACCCCCTAAGCATACAACCTGTGGTGAGAGACCTGGGTACACAGGTTGACAACAATCTCACATTCGACCATCATGTAGTGGCAGTGGTCAGAAAAGCCTTTTACTTGGTTCATCTCATACGTAAAGGGATTGCATCCAGAATAAGGAGGTTATTACCTCTCTGTACTCCTCCCTCATTAGGCCAATAATTGAGTACAACGCCCCGTTTAGTATGTACCTCTCCAAACACCTGCACCAACTGGAAAGGCCACAGAAATACCTCACAAAGAAAATCCATGGCCTCCAACACCTGTCCTATGTGGACAGGCTCAAATCACTATCACTCTACTCTGTATCATAGAGATTGTTCAGAAGTGACCTGTGTCTTGCCTACAAGGCAATCTCAGACCCTTCTCTACTAGACATGCTCCATATCCTTAAGTCTAACTCCTCGTGTAGTACCCGATCAAAAGACTTAAATCTAATATGTGGCATTAACAAAACCTGCTGGAGAGACAGGTTTGTCTCCCAGACGCTGCCTCGTCTCTGGAATAGACTCCCCATACATGTCAAGCAAAGTACGTCACTGACCCTCTTCAAGCGCAACCTTGATGAGTGTATGGGCAACCACAAATTTGCCCCAGGGGTTCCACCTGTGTCCCTCATTGACAGGGGCAACAGGTGCTGATTGTGGTTTCTTTTCTGGGGATAAACTCTTGGCTAGGCTATGGTACACTAGATATCAGGACATGTTTTTTATGTGGAAAGGAAGTCTAGATTTAGTAGCAACTTTTATTAATGAAATCTCCAAATTCACAGACTTCCTAGATTTCCCTTTTGAGTTTAACACAGACTCCATTAATTTTCTGGACGTGTCACTATCTAAAGATAGACCCAATAATAGATTTAAGACTAGTATTTTCAGGAAACCTACTTACTCAAACACTTTTCTACACTTTAGTAGTAGCCACCCATTCCACCAGAAAAGGGCAGTTATTAAGGGCCAACTGGTTAGGGCAGCCAGAATGGTCTCATCAGAGACTGACTTTCTGTTTGAATGTAAAACATTGAAAGTCATGTTTCATGAAAGGGGCTACCCAGAACAGCTTTTTCAACAATTGTTTGATGAAGTGGCTACTAAAAGGACTACTGGCCATTTTAAACCTATTCTGTGCAAGGGTTATGGAGAAACAATAAGTGATACTCCCCCTGATGAGCATAGGGAGAATAGTATTAGGAATTATGATGGCAGAATAAGCTTTCTTACTACTTTCTCTATTGATGCACATGCCATTAAGAATATTATGATTAAAAATTGGGCTATAATATTAGAGGACAATGCTATTAATATGACATTGGGAGATAGACCACATATTACCTATAGAAGAGGCCTACATTTTAAAGGTTTGTTGTTAAGGAACAATCAAAAATGCCCCAACAACCAGGGGATAAGAAAGTGTGGGGGATGTCAGCAGTGCCAGCACATTACGGTAACTAATAAAGTTCGCAAACGTAACAAAACCTACACCATCAATGGAAAATTTAACTGTGAAACAGCAGGAGTAGTATATGTTGCTTTATGCCAATGTTGCCAAAGATACTACATTGGTAAAACTGAAAGAATGTTTAAGCAGAGAATTTATGAACACCAGTACCAAATTAGTAGGGGTAATACCACAAATGCTTTGGCTAGACACATTCTAGAATACCCCAAACATAAATTCCAGTTTACAATATTACAACAAATAGGAACATTAGAGGTGGGCCCTGGGAATTAAAACTTGAAGAACAAGAACTTGTTTGGCAAATTAAGACATATGCACATGCTCCACCAGGGCTTAATAAATACTGCTCAATATGTATTTTGAAATTAAAAGCCCTACAAAGGTGAAATTCAGTTGTATAACAACTTTTCCAATTCTTGAATGAATTTATAAATATTTATTTATACATATCTATCTTTATACATTTATACGAATTTTATATTTCCATTTGTTTGAGTTGTTCAGGTTGTTATCTAGCATTTAACATTATTTAGATTCATTTATATACACAAGAAAATTACGTAATAAGACTGATGTGTTATGATTTTAAAATTGTTGCGGATTTTTAAAAAAAAATTTATATTTATTTACATATACATTTTACCTTGTATAACACTGGCTCTTTAAATTTCTCAAGTTATGTTAATTGGTTTTATAGTTAATTATCTCATCTTAATTGACAGTTTTATTTTAACTGAGGACTCTTGGGGTTTCTTTGTCTGAAGAAGTTCATGTATTTCCTGAATGAAAGTGCTAATAATAAACTGATTGTAATTCTACAGCTTGCTGCCTATCTTTGTTTTTGATTACAAGTTTATTTTATGTTTTGTGTTTATTCAGTTTGGTATGGCAAGTGAAACTGCATTTAATTCTCAGCCACTTTTTTCCCAAGATGGAGCTAGTACACCAGGAGGATCCAACACTGAGGCGAATGCCATAGGGAATTTAACCCTCCTAGTACAGCAACTACTTGAGCAAGTGGATAACCTTTCCAGGAGATTGGATTCATCAAACACAACTTTTAGTGGAATACCTGGATCTGGTTCTAACAACCGAAATGTAAGCAGTAACATTTTGTCTTATGCAGCAGTTTCTGCATCACCTCTAAGTAATTATATCAATAATGGACTACCCCCCACTTCCCATGATGACGGGGTCACTAATATGAGTACAGTGCATAATATACGCTCCACACAACAACTGGCATCTAATTCAATTCCTACAATGTCTGACTATTTAAGGGCTCCACAATTTTTCAGCTCCAGCAACATTAATGTAATTTCTGATGCTGCAGAAGAGCCCCAGCTTATTTCCATCTGTAGTAATTTGAAATGTTTTGATCAAAAACTTTTAAAATGTCGGAAACTTCAGTTGGAAGTTTCTTACTTCCAGGAGTGTATAGCTAAGAAAATTGTACCTAAGGGACTTTGCCAATGGTGCTATCCAGTTGGTCTCATTAATAAATCACCCTTCCATCTGGAGTTGCTTGGCTTATTTAATAAGTAAGGCTTCGATTTTTTAGAAATGCTCATCACACAATATATTTCACAAACTGACACTCTGCGAAGTGATTTAGAGATTTTGGTGTATCAAATAATATCAGATACTGATTTCCAGCGATACAGGTATGACTACGCTCGCATTTTTACAAGCATAGATCACACAATAAACAGAGCAGCTGAAGTTAAAAAGAAGAAAATTAAAAGAGATGTAACTGAATATTCTAATGGGAATGCCTATCTAGTCCCATTGAATTCAACACATTCTAGTTCCCTTGACAACAGTAGTGATGGAGAGGCTTCAAATACTTTGCAACACCCCCAACTAAGCTCACCTGACCAGAGTAATGATGACAGCATGTTACAGACGCCTTTACCAAGGTGCAGCAAACAGGTTAGAGGAAATCAGTTAAGAATCAATGGACAATACTTAAATGAACGCCAGAATAGTGGTTCTTCTACTAGCCAGGATTTTCAGGTGGTCAGAAGCAAACAAAAGAATTCACAACAACAAGAGAGGAATAGGGGATACCAACGGAAGAAGCCGAATCGCAAGAGGAGATAAACAAGGTACCAGACATTATTACTAACTTATCTGAGGACTTTAAAGTGTATAATTTCTCCTCTATGTACATCAGCAGCGAAATAGCAGAGCTACTGGCTAAAGGATTAACATTCATACCAGATAAGAGAGCTGATATAGCAAGGACTATCATTGACTTAAAGTTATACATACGAAAAATGAATTTAGCAGTTTTGTTTGGGAACCAGTCTGCTATGCACAATGATTATATCTAGTGTTTTCAGCCCTCCTATTAATGAGGCTCTTGTTATATTCAAATGTATTTGTGAGATGGACATAAGGTCTTTACTGGCAAAAAATCAACAGAGACAAGTTAAAAATATGACAGTTGATGAATTTGAACTATTTAACTTGTTGAAAATTTGCCATGTTAGAGTAATGAAGCCAGATAAAGGTGGCGGCCTTATGTTCATGGATGAAGTGGACTATATTAACAAAATGTCAAATGTTTTATCTACTGAATGTTATTCTAACGTTAGTTTAAACAAAGTGAATAGTGCACACAGAAGAATCAAAGAAAGTTTAAATGACCTGTTTTTGGAAAACAGTATTGATATAGACACATATAATTACCTATGCATGCCAGCACCAGTAGCACCAGTGTTATTTGGATCTCCCAAAATCCAAAAAAGTATAATCGATCCACCCTTTAGGCCAATTGTGGATGGCAGGAGATCCATTACTTATGCATGTGCCAAATATGTGGACAGTAAATTTAAGCCATTTATTTGCAGCAAACCCCAAATTTGTAAGGATTCGTAGGTTTTTTAGAGAATATTAATTATCTTGAATTTGACGGAGGGTGTAATTTTTTGACGGTAGACATAAAGGATCTGTATACCATTATACCTCAAGAGGTTGGCATTGAATGGGTTACTGAATTTCTATTTTTGAAAGGGATGGACCAGCAAGAGATAAATGTAATTGTATCCTCGTTAGATCTAGTTTTGAATAAGAACTTTATGCTTTTTGACAAAGAATACTTTTTTGCAAAAAACTGGGGTAGCCATGGGCTCCCCATGTGGAGGCAGTTTTGCAAATTCAGTCATGGCATTTTGGGAAAGACATTTCCTATTTCAGAACTCCATTTTCAAGGAAAATGTAAAATGTGGGTTCTGTCAGTGAGCCAGTTGGCAACCCATCTTGTGACATAAGGATTTATACCTAGTTTAGTGAGCTTATCTATAATTCCAGAGTGGGGGATGGTGTCTAAAGCCTTGGCAAGATCTAGATAGGCTGTGTGACCCACCTTACCCTCGTCTATGGCTTTGGTGACTGCTTCAAAGTAGTTTATCAGGTTTAGGAGACATGATCTGCCTTTTACAAACCCAAACCGGGTGGGGTCCAGAGTTTAGAGATTACCAGTATCTTTGTTTATAAGTTCCATGATGATACGTTCCATGGCCTTGCAGACCAGGCTCATCAGGCTAATGGGGCAGTAGTTCCCGGGGTCCGTGGTGACTCCCCCTTTGTGGAGTGGGATAACCGTCACTGTGCGCCATTCAATGGGCACAAAGCCTGATGTGAGGCTATGATAGAACATGGTTCTTAGGTGGGGTGACAGTTCACTCTGTAGTTCATGTAGAACGCAGCCTGGGATGTTGTCTGGTCCCATGGATGTTGTGTTCTTGGCTTTGGAGAGTGTGGTTTTTACCTGTGCAGCTGTGATTACAGGAACTTTGCATTATTCCGGTATAGAGATGGGCCCTTTAGGTGGTGAGAGGGGGGGTAAAGTTAGCACTGAACCTATCTGCCAGGATGTTGGCAATATCAGTTGGCTCTGTATATTTAGTGCCATTGTGCTGTAACTCAGAGTAGATCTGAGTGTTGCCATTGAGATTATTGACATAGCTATAGAATGCTTTGTGGTTGTCTTTAGAATCAGTGGTGATTTTGTTTTCGTAACTAGCTTTGGAGGATTTTATGAGGGATCGCAACTTCTTATTGAGGCTGACCAGGGAGCACCTTCACTCATGGGATTTTATTCTCTTTTGCAACTGTTTCTTCCTTCTGTTGTACAGTTTGTTTATGGCAGGGGACCACCAGATTGGCTTCCTTTTTTTGGAGGATAGCAGCTTGGTTCTGTTTGGGATAGCACGATCCATGCACTCGTGTAAGTGCTTATAAGGTGCAATTTTGTAGGATTCAGTAGTCGTAACTGTATTGTCCATCTGCATGGGTGTCATGAAGTTCACCACTTCTGTATTAAGAAGCATGAAGTTGGCTTTGGAGAAATTTTTTACCATGGCTTCCTTAATGGGGCGTGGGGGCAGGATGTGGATATCTAAGGTGATTAGCTTATGGTCAGATCGGACCAATGAGGCGTTGACTTCAGGCGTGGAACACCGGTCACTCATGTTGGTAATGACTAGATCTAGGATATTGTTGCCCCTGGTGGGAGTGTGGATAAGTTGATCCAGGGCATTGGAGTTTATGAATTCCAGAAAGCGTTGAGCGAAGGAGTTGGTACATGAATAGGTTTCCCAGTTAATGATGGGGTAGTTGAAATCGCCCATTATTAGGGTGTTTGGTTGAACTCTAATATTTTCCAGTACATCAAGAAAAGAGGAGTGGGAATCCTGGGGCATGGTGGGGGATCTGTAGCAAGCTACAATTTGGATTGCAGTTTTGCCTATATATATATATATATATATATATATATATATATATATATATATATATATATTTATTTATTTATTTATTTTCTTGGGGGAGATTGAGCCCATAGGTTTCCGACATTGTCATACATTACATAGACATAACATAAGGATCCACAGCTACCTATGCATGAGGAGGCATGCATGCAGAAATACACTTCTACCATTGTGGAGCCGTAATACTAACTTTGAGCTTTGACAGTAATGACAGGTGTGCTACTGGGTTTAAAAGTTATAATAAAATATTTGTAATGCCTATTACTGTCACTGTGAAAACTGAGACATTTTCATGACAGAGTTTATACTGACCCCAGTACTCTTTTAGGCACTCTAGTCTGCTCCTGTACATCTGTTTATTCCTTTCAGTTTCTTCAGGGGCTACAGACATAAAAGATGATAATGTAAAAGTTGTAAATAGCACACAGTGACAGGTTCTTTGAGTAAACAAAATAAGTCATTCTTACAGTGCTGAGGTGGTGACTGTGCCTTAACTTCATCCTCTCATCCTTAACTACATCCTCTCATCAGAGAAGGAGGTCAGGATTGTGACACCACATGTCACTGTAATGATGGCACTGTTTCCCCATAACATGGGTGACAGTCTTGCCAAAACTATTCCAGTCATCAGCCTTATAATGTGACTCCCTGTGTAGACCTCCTGCAGGAGCCTAAATCTATACTCCTTATGGAGGATGTCCACAAAAATCTTCGACTCCTCACACCCCCTCTGTGCTCTAAAAGTATCATTACCCACTCTTTCTCTAGATATGATATCTCACCTTGAAAACTCCCAGGTAAAAATGACAAAAAATTGGTGCTCAAAATAGTTCTTGCATGTCCCATCTGCTGCACAATGATGGGCATTAACAGTCATTTAATTTACATGATGGATGTCAAACTAGGAAAATATAGGTACTGTATTATTGTGATTCCAGTGGCACTTTAAGGTGGAAAACATGGCAGTCCTCCATCTTTGTATCTGCTGTTGAGAATACATGCTCTGTAGTGACCATCTGCATCTACCAAAAGCCAAATTTACAGATGTTGAGAATGAGGTGGAACTACAGGCTCTCCATCTCCATAGCTGATGGCTCTTTGCTATCCATGCAGCACACCAGCCCTTTGGTGACCATACCAAGGCTGAAATGGTCAGCAATATAAATGCAGTAAGTTGTCAGGACTTCAATTATGATGTGGTCCATCAAAACTGTAATCTTGGCAATATTTATGATATAGTCCATCACAGGGCTACAGATATATGCTGCATCCCACCAAGCAGAAGTATGTTATGGTTAGCTGCCAGTCAGGTGCCAGCATCCGTCAAGTCACACAACCACAAGTACCAGTATGACTCCGTCACAGTCCATGTGGGAGGTGAATGACTTGAGACATTCCTGACTGGACTATATGAAGAGAGACATGACTGATCTCTCAGAGTGTGTGTTACAGGCAGGTATAAGCCTAGCCTTAAGCAGCATTCTACCTTCTGCAAGGATAACCACAATACAAACTAAAAATGACTGACTAACAATTGACTTAGTTTCTGGTGTCAGTCCACGGGGATCTAATATCTGTCAGCCTGGGAAGACATGGTTGACAGACCATGCTACTTTGCCAGAGATGGTCTGCACCTGCACCCTCTAGGCTTTCCGATACTGGCAAAGGCATTAGCCACCTCTGTTGTGCCTTTTTTAGATAGTGTCAAAATAAACAACCTCCCAACACAACAAAATCGTCTCTAGATAAACTCAAGGTACTGCTACTTAATGCTAAGAGTCTAAACAATAAACTGCACTCCCTGGAAGCACTCCTCCCTTTAGAAGATGCTGACATCTTAGCTGTCACCGAGACATGGTTCCAGGGTGCAGGAAGCACCCTGGCTGTGCAGGGCTACAATGTCTTCCATACATTCAGACAATAAACTGAGCATGAAAGAACCAAAGGAGGAGGTGTATCCATCTTCATTAGGGTTAAGTACACCTCGAGACTGGTCAAACAGTATTGTCTTCAGCTACTCCATGTCTGATTAACTATAGGCATAGCCCCTTACCACATGATAACAAGCTATAGGTCCCCCACCATGAAACAGGAAAAGCAAACCACATTCCTGGACTTACTTGAGTCACTTGCCATACAGCACAACACCTTACTCATCGGTGATTTCAATTATCCTATCATCGACTGGGAAACATGCACAACCACAAGCATGCTGGCTCAAAGGTTATTGGGTTTTGTCAGTGCAAATGCAAATGCTCTGGACCAGCTAGTCAGCACACACAAGAGGTGTAGTACTCACAAACATGGTAGAGCATTGCACCCCACCATGTGATGTCCTCCCTGGTAAGATCAGACCATAAATCAGTCTTGTTCAATGTAATTATAAGACCAGATACCCCATCAACCTTCTAAGATAAATTATCTCCTACTAAGTGATGGTATAAGAAGTTTCAAAGCTCCCTTGAATGCAGGTAATATGGAGTCCTGTGCAGAGGTGTACACCAATGCCCTGTATAACCACTTAAGCAGTTGTATAGAATTGGCTGTACCTGACTGGATTAAAACCAGGTCTTGCCGAAAAACAAACCACCCTGGTGGGCCCCTAGCATAAACAGGCTATACAACAAGACAAAAAACTAATATCCAAGAACAAGAGGAAAATGGCTCAGCAGAGGAAGAAATCCCTCTCTAGCTTAAATAAACAAATTAGAGATCTTGTCAAGTTCTCCAAAGCTAATTACAAAGAAAAATAGCCTCCCTACCTAAGGATAATCACAAGGCATTCTTTAACTATGTCCAAAAATCAAAAAAGGAATACTCAGCTATGCACTGAACTGGTTGTAGATGGCACCACCCCTACTCAACCAGATGTAATAGCCAACCTGCTAGCTGACAGATTTGGAGAAACTTCACCCCACTGTTCCCTCCAGTCATCCCCCAAAGTACACCTGCCACCATTCCTCAGCCTATTATCTCAAGAGAGCAAATCATCTCAGCACTCCCCAAGGCAAAAAACATGGCAATGGGACCAGACAACATCCCAGGTTGCCTTTTAAATAACTTAAAACATGACCTAGCAGGCCCACTTAGATCCCTGTTTAACCACAGCCTGAAAACTGGCTATGTTCTGGCAGAATGGAGAACACCAACAGCAGTCCCTCTGTACAAATGGGGACCATCAACCAACTCTGAGAATTATAGGTTCATAAGCTTAACTAGCCTAATCTGCAAGGCCATGGAAAGAATCATTATGGCTCTTATTAGCAAGGGCATAGGTAGTCTCCAAACTCTGGACCCAACCCAGTTTAGATTAGTTAAAGGTAGATCATGCCTGTTAAACATGGCTAATTTCTTTGAAAAAGTCACCAAGGCCCTGGTCGAGGGTAAGTCAGTGTATACCACCCATCTTGACCTAGTCAAGGCATTTGACACAATCCCCCACTTAGGTATTATAGAGAATCTCTCACAAATGGGAATTAACCCCCACATTACCAGATGGGTAGCCAACTGGCTCACCAACACGACACATACTGTCAAAGTTGGTGACTTCACCTCTAGCAAAGGACCAGTCACCAGTGGCATACCACAGGGCTCTGTGATAGATTCCTTATAGTTTGGAATTTATTTCTCAGAAGTCCAGATAAACTTGGACATCCTGTGGCTTACCAAGTTTGGTGATGATTGCAAATTGGGAGTAATCATTGAGTTCCCCAACTATGTTAATATTCTGCAGACACGGTTAATGCAAACAAATGATTGGTGCCAAAGCCACAGATTAAAGCTAAATGCAAAAAAATGCATTATTATTCCTTTGGGAAAGCTGACACTCCTGCTAATTACATTATAGACAGCACCCCCCCTAAGTGTAGACCCAGTGGTACACAATCTGGGTACTTAGGTTATAACAATATGAACTTTGACCACCATGTATCCAGAGTAGTAAGGAAATCCTTCTTTGTGGCACATCTTATAAGTAAAGGCATCACATCTAGATCTAAAGATGTTATAATTCCATTACACTCAGCCCTCATCAGACCAATAACTGAGTACAATGCTCCCTCTTACATGTACCTCACCAGACACCCACAGCAATTGGAGAGACCACAGAGGTTTCTTGCATGGAAAGATTGAAAGCCCTGTCACTGTATTCTGTATCCTACAGGGCAGTCTCTGACCCAGCCCTGATGGAAATGCTACACAATTAAATCAAACTGCAGGAGGGTCACTCACTCCAGGGATCTTAACCTAGCCTCTGACATGAACAGGTCATGCTGGAGAGATAGATACATCTCCCAGAGACTGCCAATTCTCTGGAACAAGCTTCCAGTTCACGTGAAACAGGGCCCCTCTCTGACCCTCTTCATGCGCAACCTAGATCAATGGATGGGTGACCGCAGATTCAATCCTGGGGTGGTGCCCATGTCATTCCTGGACAAAGGAAATCGGTATTAACTACCACAGACCCTTACCTTTGTGAACTTTACCTAACCACTGACAACCGGGGCAACTCAAGATAAATATGTCTAGGCTTGTAAGGGCTCCAGGGGTGTTAGCCTAGTAACCTTCTATGAACCTATGAACCCGTGGCATGGGAATGCAGGCCAACTGGTGCTGGAAAATCAAAGGAACCACCTGTTCCAGTGACAGAGAAGGTCCTGCCCTTAGTTAAAGTCAGTGTCACCTCCATTTTTTTAATTTCTCCAAATCTTTTGGGTTTCTAATACCATGACGGGAATGGTCCCCATTCCTAAGTCAAAGTATGATTAAAGTTCATGAAATTAGTTTTGTTTCAGTCTTTGATGTCACCCAGTAGTGCTCTTTGCAGCACCCGCAATGTGCCCAGTAATGACTCCTTCAGCAATTCGTACAGAGTTTCATGTATTGATAGTGCAAGCCATTGGAAGGCCCAAGGATGCATGGAAGCACATCAGTAATGATGACATGTTGGTGGTGATCCATACCTTGAAAGTCATTCACCACCTATGGACTGCGGGTCATCTTCTTATGGTTACTGATAACATCACAGTGATGTGGTACCTCAACTAACAAGGAGGTACAAGGTCATAACTTCTGTGCCAGTTGGTAACTGCAAGAGGTTCTCCGGTTCGATTCTTGGCTGGGGTGCCTTCTGTGTGGAGTTTGCATGTTCTCCCTGCATTTGCGTGGGTTTCCTCCGGGTACTCTGGTTTCCTCCCACATTGTAAAGACATGCTTCTGGAGTATTTCTCCCTGGGCCTCTGCTGAAAACAGGATCCGTGGAACCTAGTCGGACTTTCCCGGTCAACAAATGTTAAAATAAAATAAAAATAAATAAAAAAAAATAAAAATAAATAATGATAGCCTGGAGGCTGGATTTACAGTATTCACTGAGTCTTCAGGCCTCATGCATCCCATCAGAGCACTTTATTGTGAAATACAGGTTAAGTAGATCATGGGCAGACCTGCATGAGTGGCAGCTTAAGACATTGGTGTTTCAGGATCTATCCCAGATGTGGGAAAATCCAAAATAGCTCTGCTCTGCTCAGCTCCTTTCAAAACAGACAGCTAGAGAAATTCTTTTCTAGACATCCTTACAGCCATGCTTGGAGGACAGATGCCTTCTTGTTTCCTTGGTCAGGAATGCTTGTATATACTTTTCCACCCCTTCCACTGATTCACAAGGTACTTTTAAATATTCTCCCCAATAGCCCAAGCAATCTTGGTTCTCCTTTCTAATGTCACTGGCCAAGGGAAATTACCACATACTTTGTCACAGTCCAGATTTGCCCACACAGTCTCAGGGGTGACTGGTGCACCCCAGTTTGGAACAACTGCAACTGACAGTCTGGATGATTCAAACTTGACTTGATTTAGGTACTTGTTTCATGAGGATGTGCAGCAGGTGATAAAGGAGCCCAGAAAATCTGCTCCTAGAAAATCTTAAGTGGTGCCTAAACTGGAAAAGAGGGTCCCTTAGAGTTAACATCTCTCTGGTCTTGAAATATTTGTGTGAGCTAAGATAGCTTATTGTATGCTTCAGTTAAGGTGCATTTAGTGGCCATTTCTGCTTGTCTTCCAGTGGATCCCTCTTTTGTCTTCTCTTTTGGTAAGCAGTTCATGAAAGGAGTATTGCACATGAGACCCTGTCACAAGCAAATTCCACCTTCATGGGATCTTAACGATCTTAACTATGTCCTGGAAAAATTGACCTTACCACCCTTCGAACCTGGTACTGAAGCTTATCTGAAGCTCTTAATGTAGAAAACTGTTATGCTTATTGCTCTAACATCTGCAAGGTGAGTTTTTCAGCTGCAAGTGTTCATGGTGGGACAACCTTACCTTATTTTACACAGGGATAGGATTGTTTTATACACTAATTCCTCTTTCATGCCAAAAGTGGTCACATGATTCACTCTTATTCAGGTTATAAACCTCCCTGTGTTCTTCCCAGAACTTAAAAATAAGGGAGAGAGGATACTTCATACCTTAGATATATACCAGCAGCCCAGGTACTACCCTAACAGAATGAAGACTTTCAGGAAGGATGAAAGGCTTAATTCCTACACAGGGATAAAGACGAGTCAACCTGTCTCTAAGCAAATCATTGCATGTTGGTTGTCATTTGGTATTGTGTTTTTTTACACCCACCATGGCAAGAGGAATCCAGGCAAGGTAAAGGTGAATTCCACCAGGGCCTTTTCCTTTTCACTGGTGTATTGGAAAGGAGTGGACTCTAGAAGTATTAAAGAGGCAGTGACATGGTCCTCTGTCCATACCTTTACAAAGCACTACAAGCTGGGTGCCCTTTCTAGATCCACAGCAGGCTTTGTTAGGACCATTCTCCAGGAACTCCTCCTCCCATGTTGGATAAGCTTTGGAAATCTATCCAATGCCAGTAAGGCAGTATGTTTGTTGAGCATAGTACATTTGTGCAAATCCTACTTACCTGTGCCAGTAGAACACAATGCCATCCCCCTATTTGAATGTACATAGTTTGGTGTTTGGGCTGCTGTTGACCACTGCTTCATGGCCTTTATTGTTATGCGTGTGTGTGTGTGTGTGTGTGTGTATGTGTGTGTGTGTGTGTGTGTGTGTGTGTGTGTGTGTGTGTGTGTGTGTGTGTGTGTGTGTGTGTGTGTGTGTGGTTGGTTTTATTGATACTGGAACAGTAGGTGTTTGCAAATCTTTTGTTTCCATTTTCTCTTCCTGCTGGAACCTAAAAAAACGTAGGCATCATGTCTGTGGGTTTGTAAGGCAGTCCTGTACTGCCATGTGATTGGTCCATCATATCCACAGACAGGCAGTGGGATGGGCTCTGAGCTTTAGCAGTCTACCAGTGAGAGAGTAGTAAGGCACTACTACCCATACGCTTGTAACACAATGTGTTCTACAAACATACTGTTACAGTTAAGTGGAACTTATGCAGCTGTACTTTTTTCAATCATTTGAGTTTTGAAGTTTTGTGCTGTTCTGTTTTTTTTTTTCTAGGTACTCTTGTTCCATAATCAGTAATTATTTTACTGATAGTTACTATTGTATGACAAGAAGATGAAGAGTATATGTATACCTTCCTCCACTATTTTTAGCAGGTACAAAAATATAAAAGAAAGAAAGTATAGGAACATCACAATAAATAAAAAGGACACATTTAAATCTAACGGGTGTAATGTCTGCTCATATATTAAGCTACAGACAGCTTTATTTATTTTGTTTACAGGTATACAGTATAGGATGGAGTATTTCTATAGCCGTGATATATTGGGTTATGAATTTATGTGGTCATCTGTCACTGTAATCGTTTTCTTATGTTGGGAAAATATAATGTTCTTGTAGAATTAGAATTAGGGAGTGTCTGAGAGATGTAATCAATAATGTAGTAGTTAATGCTGGCCGTTTAGTCTGATCATATTGTAGAATGTCATTTTCTGGGCCTCCAAGATTCAGATAAAACTAGGTAGACTGTTTGTTAAAAGCAAAACCATATCAACGATGTAGATTAAATTCTAATGTAAAATGTAGTTTAAAATAAAGCGTAATTACTTTGGCTTTAATTCCAAACAGTTGTGACATCAGTTCAGTGTGTTTCAAATTAATGTAACTTAAATTGTGCCTGGAAATTTGATAGTGCTTTTCATGAGTGTGTTTTGAGGTTTTAACTATCTGAAAATTAAATTCTGAAGAAGAATGTATACATGCAAATGTTTGTTTTCATTAAATACTTTTATTGCCTAAAGAAGATCTCACTTTTCCAAACATGCATGACTGGTGTTTACCATCTTATACCCTTAGCATTTGTGGCTATATGACTTTATGGAGACTATGCATATATGGCTTTAGGATATCTTACTGGAGAAATATACACTGATTACCTAGGCATCACAAACCATAAATCAAATGACATACACACATATCAAAAAAGCTGATACAAGCAACTGAGTGGCTACAATCCCTGAAAAATACCAAACAACTAAATATACTATGTTAAACAACAGAAGAATAAACTAAAAACTTTTTGTAAAGTGGATAACAAACTCCATTTTAACCTTACTACTACTTATATGTACTAACTCCAAGATGGACACACATAAAAAATGGAAAGATCTGATACTATGTAAATGTATTTGTCCCCTGTGCTCTTTGTTTACACAGTTTGTCACATATGTATCCATCCAATGAGTTAAAACAAGCACAGCTACTGACTGGTGGTCAATGTATTCATCACCCAGCCTGACTACACAGAAGGACTTTCAAGGAGTAGAACTTGACCATTGTATATTCACTGATATTTCCCACTACTAAAGTGTCCTATTCCCAGCATAAGTGATATCAATATTACCATGTGTGTTACAGTTGTGGCTCAACCTTGGAAATGGGAATGATCTTTCTAGAGCATTAGAAGGCTGGTGGGGACTGTGGATTATTGCTTTCTCACAGGCAATACATAGTAACCCTAATGTTTTTCATTACTTTGATTTTAAAGGCATGGGAATTACAATAACTTGAGCATTAAGCTCATTTAAGTGAACAGTATCTTTTCTTTAAGGAAAACAATATATATATATATATATATATATATATATATATATATATATATATATATATATATGGGTCACTGTTGAATCATCGAATTCACAAACTATCAAAAACAGGTTTCCCAAACTCAATTTAGTGAATGCACACTCTATCGAAATGTCACTGATGCGAATAGCAAATCATCGAAGCAATAGCAGGCTTCATTAGAGTATTTAAGCAATGTAAGACTTTGTTCAGATATATATATATATATATATATATATATATATATATATATATATATATATGTATATATATAAAAGTGAAGCTGGTAAGGAAGGCAGCCACAAAAAGTCCTCGGCTCGGACACAAACCAAATGTTTATTACGCAAAAAACAGACAACAATACATCCAAGGTTAAGCGCTTTCATCTGACTCCCGCAGACTTCTTCAGAACATAGGAGTACTGCTACACTTTCAATTTAAACACATTTTGGCGCCAAAAGCCACTTCAATCAAGGAATTAAAGGTGTAGGTACAAACTAGGTGGATAAATGAATAAATTGTTCAAAATACACCCTAATCTTGAAAACAAGCTATTTCGAAAATACCTGTCCTAATAAAATGAGTTGCCACCTTGGGTGAATAAATAATATTTACACAACAAAGGAAATTTGTGCAACAAGAAAGTTAATTAAAAGATATCATAAATGTGTGAGTGTGAATGTATATGTGAGGAATGTGAAAAGTTTATATATATATATATATATATATATGTAGATACCATAGTATTGCTAAGAAATGATGAAATGATGGTATGTCTCCATGAGACTGATATTTAGTAAAAACCTTGTCAAACACATAGTAAAAGCCTAACACATAATATGCTGGTAAATCTAAATGTAACAATGCATGAAACTGTTATCAAGGGGTGGTGAATTGATTGCAATATGAAAATTATATATATATATATAGATATGAGGAGTAAATGTTATATATATTTATATATATTGTATTATAATAGTACATATATTGTAAAAAATACATTGTAATAAATATATATGTATTCTAAAAAATATATTGTATATAAATATGAATATGTTAAAAATATGAATAAAAATGTAAATATATTAAAAATATATATTGCGTTAAAAATATGGTTATATTAAAAATATGATTATATTAAAAATATTAAAAAATGTAAGCTATATAGTGATGAAAATGTATATCGATGAAAGTATATAGGTGAAAATATATATATGATGACAATGGGAAAAATGTGTGTGTATGGACTGGGACATAGTACAATGACCCTAAATTAACTGCAAGAACGGTTTAATACTGATGAAGTCGTTGATACCAGGCAATCTTGTGGCATCAGTGGTGATTTGCCATTTGCTTTCTTTCATGGCCAGTAATGCTTTTACATTCCCCCCAAAAGCTGTGATGTTCACCTTATCAATAATAGCAAATTTGAAATGATTCGTAGCCCCGTGTTTTGATATATGCCTATAAAGGGCATTCTTTGTGTCTTTCTTTTTAATAGCAAATAAATGCTCATAAAAAATGATGAGAAACTCTCAAGTTTAATACACGAGGTTGATGATTTAAACCATGAACTAATCACTAATGAACTATTTTTTAAATGGAATGATTTGTATAACAAACAGTTTACTATGGCACAGCAGAAAGCCACCACTATATTTCAAAGAAAAAGTAAGAAAATAGTCCGTGACTTGGACCTATATAGTAATAACAGAGCATATATATGGCCCAAAAACTATAGGGATGGCGGTAGTGATAGACATCAAAGGTATGATGATAGACACACGGACAGAAATGTAAATTTTCGGGGTGGAAGATTTTTCCCCCCTCAGAAAAACACATACACTCCAAACCATATGAAAAGGAGATAAGAAATACTGGATCTAATAATGCTACTGCAAGTCTTTGTCCTGATACAGCACACATGGCTTGTAATCAAGCACCCGTTGTAAATTTTCATGTTCCAATACAGGTGGAAAAGAATCAGTTTATGAGCTCATATAACGGGTTCAAAGTTTTTAATTACTCAAATGTTGACATATCAGATGATTTTTACAGTTTATTTTCTAAAGGAATGAAATTTATACCGACTGTGAGATTCAATTTAGTCGACATCATAACTGAATTTAAATTATATTGTCGAAGACTGAATTTAGCCTTACAATTCAAAAACAATGAAGGTATAAATCATGTAGGAAATAATGAACTTAATAACGAATTTAATAACAAAGCATGTGTCAATAATGATGGTACACATTACGGGGGAGAACAGGTTGTACTAAAGAAAAGAAGCACATATATACCCTGCAACCACGCGGTAGTAGCTAGTTACGAGAAACTGGTGTGTCAGGACATATATAGTCTTTATAAAGTACTAAAGACTGACAAATATGCTATGTCAAACAAAAAGGACAATTTAACCGAAGGAGAACGAAATTGTTTACACTCACTAGTAAACAATAATGAAGTGAGGGTTATGAAACCTGACAAAGGGGGAGGTATTGTTTTATACAATAAAATGGACTACATTAACGAAATCTACAATATATTATACCAATCAGGGAATTATGAGGCTATTTCTCTTAATGAAGTTAATATTGGCCACAGGAGAATTGATTTAGCTGTGGAAGAATATGTTATTGACCACAGAATTACAGATGAGGTGTACCAGTTCTTGAAAGTTGAATTCCCGACTTTAGCTACAATTATTGGTATACCCAAGGTACACAAAAACATGGAACACCCCCCGTTCAGACCCATAATTTCGGGTAGTAGGTCCAAAACATTTCCCCTGGGCGTAGCTATTGACAAATGGGTGAAGCACATTTACAATAATATTCCTCATCTCATTAAAGATTCATGGATGTTTCTGAGGAATTTAACACCACAACTATGGAATGAGAATCTCATCTATATGACTATTGATGTAATCGATTTATTCTCGTGCATACCAAAAGAAATTGGACTGGAGTATTTTTGCAACAGCCTTAGAAAATTTTCCAACATGGAATGGGACAGGATTGGCCTCATTGTTGACATGATGGGCCTAGTATTGGACTATAACTTTATACATTTTGAAAATGAATATTTTAGACAGACAAGGGGTGTCGCAATGGGAGCAGCATGCGCACCCATTTTTGCAAATCTTGTCATGCTGGAATGGGAAAACCTATACCTATTTAAAAGCGAATTTTTTCAACACATTGTCTATTATTCAAGGTTTTTGGATGATCTTTTCGTGCTATGGAAGGGTCCAGAAGATTTGATTCAGCCTTTTTTTGATTACATTAATAATACCACTGATTTTTTAAAGTTTACATATAATCTCAATAAAAAGGGCACAGCCTATCTGGACACTCACGTTAGCCATGGCAGCGACGGATTCATCTCCAGTATTTACAGGAAGCCTACATTTTCCAATGACTACTTGGAATTTAGTAGCAACCATCCCAAATATGTTTTTAAAAATGTTGTCAAAGGACAGTGTATATGAGCAGCCCGTATGTCATCGACAAGAGATGTTTTGGACAACGAACTTGAACTTATCAGGTCCATGTTCAGTATGAGAGGATACCCGATTTCCCTTATTAACGATGTTGTCCTATATGTTAGTAAAGAATGGGGTAAAAAATATCTACCTTTATTGGGCATCTCCACACCTGGGGTTTCACTAGTGGACAACAAACCAAAGGAGGGATTTAACAACAGGGTTTGTGTGTTAACGTATTCCCCCACAGTCCAACAAATCAAAAATATTATGAGTCAGCACTGGAATTTATTTACTATGAATGATGATCTGGTCCTGACCTTGGGACCTTATCCTAAATTTGTGTACAAAACAGGATATAATCTAAAAAGGATTTTGGAATCAAATAGAAGTGACAAAAAAGGGGGATCAACCGGCACAAGAAAATGTGGTACATGCAATCAATGCTACACTATTAACGATAAGGAAGGAGTTAATTTGGTCAATTTTAACAAAACATACATACACTGTAGGACAGGCAACTGCAACACTAACTTTGTAGTCTATCTTGCTACTTGCCAAGTTTGTCCAGCATTTTATATAGGCAAGACTGAGAGGCAACTGAAACGACGTATTTATGAGCATTTATTTGCTATTAAAAAGAAAGACACAAAGAATGCCCTTTATAGGCATATATCAAAACACGGGGCTACGCATCATTTCAAATTTGCTATTATTGATAAGGTGAACATCACAGCTTTTGGGGGGAATGTAAAAGCATTACTGGCCATGAAAGAGAGCAAATGGCAAATCACCACTGATGCCACAAGATTGCCTGGTATCAACGACTTCATCAGTATTAAACCGTTCTTGCAGTTAATTTAGGGTCATTGTACTATGTCCCAGTCCATACACACACATTTTTCCCATTGTCATCATATATATATTTTCACCTATATACTTTCATCGATATACATTTTCATCACTATATAACTTACATTTTTTAATATTTTTAATATAATCATATTTTTAATATAACCATATTTTTAACGCAATATATATTTTTAATATATTTACATTTTTATTCATATTTTTAACATATTCATATTTATATACAATATATTTTTTAGAATACATATATATTTATTACAATGTATTTTTTACAATATATGTACTATTATAATACAATATATATAAATATATAAATATATATAACATTTACTCTTCATATCTATATATATATATAATTTTCATATTGCAATCAATTCACCACCCCTTGATAACAGTTTCATGCATTGTTACATTTAGATTTACCAGCATATTATGTGTTAGGCTTTTACTATGTGTTTGACAAGGTTTTTACTAAATATCAGTCTCCTGGAGACATACCATCATTTCATCATTTCTTAGCAATACTATGGTATCTACATATATATATATATATATATATAAACATTTCACATTCCTCACATATACATTCACACTCACACATTTATGATATCTTTTAATTAACTTTCTTGTTGCACAAATTTCCTTTGTTGTGTAAATATTATTTATTCACCCAAGGTGGCAACTCATTTTATTAGGACAGGTATTTTCGAAATAGCTTGTTTTCAAGATTAGGGTGTATTTTGAACAATTTATTCATTTATCCACCTAGTTTGTACCTACACCTTTAATTCCTTGATTGAAGTGGCTTTTGGCACCAAAATGTGTTTAAATTGAAAGTGTAGCAGTACTCCTATGTTCTGAAGAAGTCTGCGGGAGTCAGATGAAAGCGCTTAACCTTGGATGTATTGTTGTCTGTTTTTTGCGTAATAAACGTTTGGTTTGTGTCCGAGCCGAGGACTTTTTGTGGCTGCCTTCCTTACCAGCTTCACTTTTTTACGTTGTTGCCGTGCTGTGTCATTATGTGTATATATATATATATATATATATATATATATATATATATATATATGGGTCACTGTTGAATCATCGAATTCACAAACTATCGAAAACGGGTTTCCCAAACACAATTTAGCGAATGCACACTCTATCTATATGTCACTGAAGCGAATAGCAAATCATCGAAGCAATAGCAGGCTTCATTAGAGTATTTAAGCAATGTAAGACTTTGTTCTTAGTACGTTGTACCCCTTTACAATAGCGAATATGGAAGACATGCCTCCCGCAGTGCTAGGTCAAAGTTACACTACCACTTTGGCTCAAAGAGGTAAAGAAATACATGTATTAGATGGATATACGTACAATTAAGAGAAGGCTACGAAGTGTAAAAAGTACTGGTGCTGTACTAGGAAATTGCCTGACAAATGCAAAGGCAGAGTGGTCACTTTGTGTGTTATGTCAGGGGAGGAATTGTTAAAAACAGTATGCCATGACCATTCAGGTGATCCTACTCAAGTAGAAAAGTATAACGTTGCTGTAGCTCTAAAAGAAAGGGCTAGTGTTTCGCGTGATACCCCTTGTATCATTGTGAATGATGCGATTGCTTCCACTTCATTAGAGTACGCCCCTAGTTTACCCAGTAGGCGTGCTCTTTTGCAGAAGGTAAGAATAGCTAGAAAGAAATTGCAACGGCAACAGAATTAAGCAGGTTTAAGTCTAGTGAATCTGAATGTGGTGGACTTTCAAGTGAAAGGTAGTATGTTTATACAAAACAGGAAAACAGATAAGACTCATGATAATGTTGTAGTGGTTTTCATTACGGAAACTAATCTGCAAGATTTAGCAAAAGCAGACATATGGTTGATGGATGGAACATATTTTATTAAAGGTGCAGCTTGCCGTCAATTGTATACCATTCATGGTATAGTGAAATGTGGGGCTTACAAAAAAGTCATGCCATTGGTATTTTGATTGATGTCCAAAAAGAGTCTTAAGGCATATAATTATATGTGGGACTGTGTGTTTGCTTTCCGCAATGAAAACAATTGTACTGCTACAGTACGGTACATCCTTTGCGATTTTGAGATTGCAGCCATTAGAAGCATTAGGAATAATGTCAATGATGTGATTTGCAAAGGGTGTTT